>NC_084563.2:1480788-1600788 GCF_033978685.3 Nerophis lumbriciformis
ATTGGGTCAGTCATCAGGTGACCACGCACACACATTTAATCCATGTGGGAAGAGGCTTTAGCGACAGATTAGCTCACTCGCTAGCTGCTTGGCCTCATTGGACACATAGGCTGTCCCAGACTGGTGCTTTCCTAGTACTACCTTTCCAGACTTTGTCCCAGACTGATACTTTCCTAGTACTACCTTTCCAGACTTTCTCCCAGACTGGTACTTTCCTAGTACTACCTTTCCAGACTTTCTCCCAGACTGATACTTTCCTAGTACTACCTTTCCAGACTTTCTCCCAGACTGGTACTTTCCTAGTACTACCTTTCCAGACTTTCTCCCAGACTGATACTTTCCTAGTACTACCTTTCCAGACTTTCTCCCAGACTGATACTTTCCTAGTACTACCTTTCCAGACTTTCTCCCAGACTGGTACTTTCCTAGTACTACCTTTCCAGACTTTCTCCCAGACTGGTACTTTCCTAGTACTACCTTTCCAGACTTTGTCCCAGACTGGTACTTTCCTAGTACTACCTTTCCAGACTTTCTCCCAGACTGGTACTTTCTTAGTACTACCTTTCCAGACTTTCTCCCAGACTGGTACTTTCCTAGTACTACCTTTCCAGACTTTGTCCCAGACTGGTACTTTCCTAGTACTACCTTTCCAGACTTTCTCCCAGACTGGTACTTTCTTAGTACTACCTTTCCAGACTTTCTCCCAGACTGATACTTTCCTAGTACTACCTTTCCAAACTTTCTCCCAGACTGGTACTTTCCTAGTACTACCTTTCCAGACTTTCTCCCAGACTGATACTTTCCTAGTACTACCTTTCCAGACTTTCTCCCAGACTGGTACTTTCCTAGTACTACCTTTCCAGACTTTCTCCCAGACTGATACTTTCCTAGTACTACCTTTCCAGACTTTCTCCCAGACTGATACTTTCCTAGTACTACCTTTCCAGACTTTCTCCCAGACTGATACTTTCCTAGTACTACCTTTCCAGACTTTATCCCAGACCGGTACTTTCCTAGTATTACCTTTCCAGACTTTGTCCCAGACTGGTACTTTCCTAGTACTACCTTTCCAGACTTTCTCCCAGACTGATACTTTCTTAGTACTACCTTTCCAGACTTTCTCCCAGACTGATACTTTCCTAGTACTAACTTTCCAGACTTTCTCCCAGACTGATACTTTCCTAGTACTACCTTTCCAAACTTTCTCCCAGACTGGTACTTTCCTAGTACTACCTTTCCAGACTTTCTCCCAGACTGATACTTTCCTAGTACTACCTTTCCAGACTTTCTCCCAGACTGATACTTTCCTAGTACTACCTTTCCAGACTTTCTCCCAGACTGATACTTTCCTAGTACTACCTTTCCAGACTTTCTCCCAGACTGATACTTTCCTAGTACTACCTTTCCAGACTTTATCCCAGACCGGTACTTTCCTAGTATTACCTTTCCAGACTTTGTCCCAGACTGGTACTTTCCTAGTACTACCTTTCCAGACTTTCTCCCAGACCGGTACTTTCCTAGTACTACCTTTCCAGACTTTGTCCCAGACTGGTACTTTCCTAGTACTACCTTTCCAGACTTTCTCCCAGACCGGTACTTTCCTAGTACTACCTTTCCAGACTTTGTCCCAGACTGGTACTTTCCTAGTACTACCTTTCCAGACTTTGTCCCAGACTGGTACTTTTCTAGTACTACCTTTCCAGACTTTGTCCCAGACTGGTACTTTTCTAGTACTACCTTTCCAGACTTTGTCCCAGACTTGTACTTTCCTCGTATTACCTTTCCAGACTTTGTCCCAGACTGGTACTTTCCTAATACTACCTTTCCAGACTTTCTCCCAGACTGGTACTTTCCAAGTACTACCTTTCCAGACTTTCTCCCAGACTGGTACTTTCCTAGTACTACCTTTCCAGACTTTGTCCCAGACTGGTACTTTTCTAGTACTACCTTTCCAGACTTTGTCCCAGACTTGTACTTTCCTCGTATTACCTTTCCAGACTTTGTCCCAGACTGGTACTTTCCTAATACTACCTTTCCAGACTTTATCCCAGACCGGTACTTTCCTAGTATTACCTTTCCAGACTTTGTCCCAGACTGGTACTTTCCAAGTACTACCTTTCCAGACTTTGTCCCAGACTGGTACTTTCCTGGTACTACCTTTCCAGACTTTCTCCCAGACTGGTACTTTCCTAGTACTACATTTCCAGCCTTTTTACCAGACTGGTACTTTCCAAGTACTACCTTTCCAGACTTTGTCCCAGACTTGTACTTTCCTAGTACTACCTTTCCAGACTTTGTCTCAGACTGGTACTTTTCTAGTACTACCTTTCCAGACTTTCTCCCAGACCGGTACTTTCCTAGTATTACCTTTCCAGACTTTGTCCCAGACTGGTACTTTCCTAGTATTACCTTTCCAGACTTTGTCCCAGACTGGCACTTTCCTAGTACTACCTTTCCAGACTTGGTAATAAATCCACCCCAGTAGTTCCTAATGCAGCTGGTATTTTCTGCTGGCGGTTAGTTCCAGATGGTACTCACTCTCTGTGTCCTGGTGGTACTTACACATTCCCCTGGTAGTTTTCTTCATCCAGGAGGTGCTTCCTGGTCCTTTCTACTGGAGGCCCTTTTGGTTCCAGGTTGTACTTGAAATGCTCCTGGAGGGACTTTCTCATCCCATCTTTAGAGTATTCTCTGCTTTCTCGCTAGTTTCCCAAATCCTTCTGGTGGTATTTCAATGCCTTTCACCACTTCCTGTTCCAGGTAGTCCATGTATTCCCGCACATACCTGTAGATACTCCCTGTTGCTCCGGGTGTTTCCTAATTCAGTTCTTGGTTGCACTGTCTGGACCAGGTAGTCTTCCCAATTCTGTAGGAACTTCTAGTCCCTAGATGGTATTTCCATGTACAGGTAAGCTTTCTGCACCTGCTGGTACTTTCTAGTTTTTGAGTTACTTCCTGCTGAATGTTTGTGGTCAATGACCTTCCTCCTCTCTGGTGGTAGCTCCTGTTCTGGTCCCTACTTTGTAGTACTTCCTGCTTGTTATGTCACCCTCCAAGTCCAAGTAGTTGCTGAGTTCTTCTCTTCATGGCTGCTGCTCTCGCCCGCTAAGACTTGACAATCCAATTATTCCACCTGGCGGCAGATTGGTGCCGACGTCATGGCGTCCTCCCCCGACTCAGGAGCTATGCCACCATCTTCTAGAAGACTTAGCTTCATTAGCACAGCTAGCACCTAGTGGCAAACCATCCAGTGATGATGTACAATATTACCATGCCTTTCATGTACTTCTTGTATGCAGAGGCGTATTTTTTACTTTGTCATGGACAATGAATAAAAGTGAAATCAAACACCCCAAATGTATGCATTTTGAAAGATATCAATGTCAAATGTGTATTTAAGTAGGGCGCACACACTTTGAGGCTCCGTCAATTGTGGCTTGGCATCGTCTTGCTGAAATAAGCAGGGGCGTCCATGATAACAACACATGTTGTATGTACCTTTCAGCATGAATGGTGCCTTCACAGATGTGTAAGTTACCCATGTCTTGGCCACTAATACACCCCCATACCATCACACATGCTGCCTTTTACACTTTCACCCTGGAACAGTCCCCAAGCTTCTTTTCTTCTTTGCTCCACAGTTCCATCTTAGATGAGCTCGGGCCCAGCGAAGCGTTTCTGGGTGTTGTTGATAAATGGCTTTGGCTTTGCATAGTAGAGTTTTAACTTGCACTTACAGATGTAGCGACCAACTGTAGTTACTGACAGTGGTTTTCTGAAGTGTTCCTGAGCTCATGTGGTGATATCCTTTACACACTGATGTGGCTTTTTGATGCAGTAGCGCCTGAGGGATCCAAGGTGTGTAATATCATGACTTACCTGCAGTGATTTCTCCACATTCTCTCAACCTTTTGATGATATTACGGAGCGTATATGGTGAAATCCCTAAATTCCTTGGTTGAGAAATGTTGTTCTTCAACAATTTGCTCAGGCATTTGTTGACAAAGTGGTGACCCTTGACCTGTGACCCTCGCCCCGTCCTTGTTTGTGAATGATTGAGCATTTCATGGAAGCTGCTTTTACACCCAATCATGGCACCCACCTGTTCCCAATTAGCCTGCACACCTGTGGGATGTTCCAAATAAGTCTTTGATGAGCATTCCTCAACTTTCTCACTCTTTTTTGCCACTCGTGCCAGCTTTTTTGAAACATGTCGCAGCCATTAAATTCTAAGTTCATGATTATTTGCAAAAAATAAGAAAGTTTCTCAGTGTGAACATGAAATATCTTGTCTTTGCAGTCTATTCTTGGACCCCGACTTAAAGAAGTGTAAAAACTGATTGGGGTGTTACCATTTAGTGATCAATTGTAGGGAATATGTACTGTACTGTGCAACCTACTAATACAAGTTTCAATCAATCAATCAATCAATTCAATTGAATATAAGTTGAAAAGGATTTGCAAATCATTGTTTTTATTTAGCATTTACTAAGGGTGTAACGGTACATACACATTTTGGTTCGGAACATACGTCGGTTTAGAGGTCACGGTTCGGTTCATTTTCGGTACAGTAATAAAAAAAATATATATATATATATATATAAATATATATATATGTTTTGGTTATTTATTTACCAAATTTGTAAACGGTGGCTTTATCCTTTTAACATTGGGAACACTATAATAATTCTGCCCAAAAATAGAAATAGCTGTGTGTGTGTGATGGATGTGAGTGTAGCGCCACCACGAGGATGATCAGTGAGACAGCAGGCGGTCATGAATGCTAAGCATAACAATAACATACATATACACACACACACACACACACACACACACACACACACACACACATAACAATAACATACATATACACACATAACAATAACATACATATACACACACACATAACAATAACATACATATACACACACACACACACACACACACACACACATAACAATAACATACATATACACACATAACAATAACATACATATACACACACACACATAACAATAACATACATATACACACATAACAATAACATACATATACACACACACATAACAATAACATACATATACACACATAACAATAACATACATATACACACACACATAACAATAACATACATATACACATACACATAACAATAACATCCATATACACACACACACATAACAATAACATACATACACACACACACACATAACAATAACATACATATACACACACACACATAACATTAACATACATATACACACACACACATAACAATAACATACATATACACATAACAATAACATACATATACACATAACAATAACATACATATACACACACACACATAACATTAACATACATATACACACACACACATAACAATAACATACATATACACATAACAATAACATACATATACATACACACACACATAACAATAACATACATATACATACACACACACATAACAATAACATACATACAGAGCCGGCCCAAGGCATAAGCGTACTAAGCGCTTGCTTAGGGCCCTGCGGCCACCAGGGGGCCCCCAAAAGCAATTAACAAAAAATTATTTATTTTTATTTTTTTCCATGTACGAGTCTGACTGATGATTTCTAAATGATCAAAGATATATTATTGTACAAAAACACAATTTTAGGTCAACATTTTTGCACATTGCTGTTTCAGGTTTTTGTTACCAAAATAATAAAGTGAATCAGAATCAGCTTTATTGTCCAGTTATGTTTAACACACATGGAATTTAACTTCAGTAGACTGCGCTCTCTTTGTACAAAGTAAACATTAAATATGAACAATTAACTAAAAATGTAAACTAGTAATTAAAGACTAATATGTACAAGACTGATGAGACAAGATGACACTTTTACTGTAAATACAAAGCTTTATCACTTGGACTGTTCAACCCCAGGCTGAATGTTTTCTACATTTTAAGATTAGGAACCATATGTGGCACTCTGGACATCATTCGTTCATTCATTGGTATTATTTATGTTCTTAACTGGGCCACCCCCATATCTTTATAAATGACATGTCATTTGTAAAGACATGCCAGGCTGACAATAGGATCATGTAAACAACACTGCCAGAGCCGCAATGACTTTATAGTAGGTGTGTGAATGATCAACAATCAATATTATTGGCAGAAATAGAGGGCCCCAAAATCAAATTTTGCTTAGGGCCCCATGGAGGCTTGGGCCGGCACTGCATACATATACACACAGGGTCCATTGCCAGGGTTGATGTAGTCAACATATATAAAATAGAAACTAAATAAGATAAGGTTTAGAATGGTTTCTTAACAAAACCTTTCTACATATAAAGTGCTTTTTTTGATTGATTGAGACTTTTATGAGTAGACTGCACAGTACACAGTACACAGTACACAGTACACAGTATACAATATGCACAGTACAGTACATATTCCGTACAATTGACCACTAAATTGTAACACCCCAATCAGTTTTTCCACGTGTTTAAGTCCACGTTATCAACATTAAACTGCTTCAAGTTGTTGCTCAGATGAAATAAAATGACAACATATAAGACGTGCAACATTAAACAGTTTCAAGTCAACTCAGCCTCAGATGAACTTTTCTTTCCCCCCCATCCTTTGTAACTGGTGACTTTCATTCAATGTTCATGTTTTTTGCCAGAAACATCAGTTTGTCCACTTTGTGTGCAGAAAGAGCAGACCTGCTTGCACTTACAACGTCTCCAGCTGTGGAAAATACCTTTCAGTGTGCACGGAGGTAGCAGGTATGGATGGCCAGGTCGTGCCTGGCTAACTTGGCAGTACTCATTGTTCTTCAATCAATCAATCAATCAAAGTTGATTTATATAGCCCTAAATCACAAGTGTCTCAAAGGGCTGCACAAGCCACAACCACATCCTCGGTACAGTGGCTCCAAATGTAGTTTTTAATGCAATATGGTCTTAAATCTGCTGCTATAAAAACATTTCTTATTGCTTTAGCCCTGCCTGACTCGCCGAGGAGAGGCTGCTTGAATGCGGTGTTTGTACCACGCTCGTCTTTCTCTTGGTTGAAGCCATGTTCACTTGGGGCGGGTGCTGCTTCAAATGCCTCAGCATGTTTGACGTGTTGAAGCCATGTTCACTTGGGGCAGGTGCTGCTTCAAATGCCTCAGCATGTTTGACGTGTTGAAGCCATGTTCACTTGGGGCGGGTGCTGCTTCAAATGCCTTAGCATGTTTGACGTGTTGAAGCCATGTTCACTTGGGGCGGGTGCTGCTTCAAATGCCTTAGCATGTTTGACGTGTTGAAGCCATGTTCACTTGGGGCGGGTGCTGCTTCAAATGCCTCAGCATGTTTGACGTGTTGAAGCCATGTTCACTTGGGGCAGGTGCTGCTTCAAATGCCTCAGCATGTTTGACGTGTTGAAGCCATGTTCACTTGCTGCTTCAAATGCCTCAGCATGTTTGACGTGTTGTCAGAAGCAAACTCTACTGCTGCTCAACAATGTCGTCCACTTCTCGTCCTCCATTGTTGTATCGCACCACCAAGCCCGAGTGTCATATTGGATGTGGCTACAAGCTATGCTAGCTCAACACGTTGGATCATCCAGGCCAAAGTCACCTTGGTTGAGGCTCAAGGTCATGTCGTCCTTGTCCTGAGTCAAGCCCACAATGAGGTGCAAGCCAAATAAAAAGCATATTGGAGCAGCCATGCTAATAATCAACTTTGGGGTCACAACTGCTTGATTGATTGCTTCAACATTTCTTTACTGCTCTCTAATCTTGCAACCTTTCTTCTTTACTCTCATCTATTCTTGTTCTTTACTGTCTTTTATTGTTCTTTACGGTCTTATATTCTTGTTGTTTGCTGTCATCTATTCTTGTTGTTTACTGTCTTTTATTGTTGTTGTTTACAGTCTTCCATCGTTGTTGTTTACTGTCTTCTATTGTTGTTGTTTCCTGTCTTCTATTGTTGTTTTCTGTCTTCTATTGTTGTTGTTTACTGTCTTCTATTGTTGTTGTTTACTTTCATCTATTCGTGTTCTTTACTGTCTTCTATTGTTGTTGTGTACTGTCTTTTATTGTTTACTGTCTTCTATTGTTGTTGTTTACTGTCTTCTATTGTTGTTTGCTGTCTTCTATTGTTATCGTTTACTGTCTTCTCTTGTTGTTTACTTTCATCTATTCTTGTTCTTTACTGTCTTTTATTGTTCTTTACTGTCTTCTATTGTTGTTTACGGTCATCTACTGTTGTTTACTGTCATCTATTGTTGTTTACAGTCTTCTATTGTTGTTTACTGTTTATTGTTGTTTACTGTTTTCTAATGTTGTATACTGTCTTCTATTGTTCTTTACTGTCTTATATTGTTGTTTACTGTCATCTATTGTTGTTTACTCTCAACTATTGTTTACTGTTGTCTACTGTAGTTTACTGTTGTCTATTGTTGTTTAATGTCTTCTATTGTTGTTTACTGTCTTCTATTGTTTACTGTTTATTGTTGTTCACTGTTTTCTATTGTTTTTTTTACTGTTTATTGTAGTTTACTCTTTTCTATTGCTGTTTACTGTCATCTATTGTTGTTTACTGTTGGTTTGCTGTCATATATTGTTGTTTACTGTCTTCTATTGGTGTTTACTGTCTTCTATTGGTGTTTACTGTTTATTGTTGTTTACTGTTTTCTATTGTTGTTTACTGTCTTCTGTTGTTGTTTACTGTCTTGTATTGTTGTTTACTGTCTTCTATTGTTGTTTACTGTCATCTATTATTGTTTACTGTCTTCCATTGTTGTTTACTGTCTTCTATTGTTGTTTACTGTCAATGGTGGTAAGTTACAAGTATTGAAGAATGAAAATGGTGGTAAGTTACAGATATTGAAGGTTGAAAATAGTGGTAAGTTACAAGTATTGAAGGTTGAAAATGGTGGTAAGTTACAAATATTGAAGGTTGAAAATGGTGGTAAGTAAACATGGTGGGTGACCTTCATTGGGTGGATGATGAAGAAGAGGGCGGAGCTACAAATAAAGGTGTGGTCATGTGTACTGTGTTGTAGTGACTTGCCATTCTGTATCGGCAACAAAACAATAAACACTCCTACAGACACCACACATGGGACGCTTAGTGAGTATGAAATGTTGTAGTTATATTGTAAAACTTAGTGAGTATGAAATGTTGTAGTTATATTGTAAAACTTAGTGAGTATGAAATGTTGTAGTTATATTGTAAAACTTAGTGAGTATGAAATGTTGTAGTTTTATTGTAAAACTTAGTGAGTATGAAATGTTGTAGTTATATTGTAAAACTTACAAACGTTGCTAGGAGTGATGAATGAAGAATCCACACGAGTAGAAACGCTATAGACGGTTTTACTTCCGGTTTAAGGCTTTAAAACAGGAAGTATATTTTCAACCCGCAACACCTGCAGTGAGCGAACTCGGCCGAAAGAGGGCGCCATGGCACAAATAGTACACCTTTTCAGTGTTTCTGCGTGTGTTGAATCACAACTATTGAACAAAAAACAAAAACTAGTGAACACAAAACAAAAACTGGTGAACACAAAACTAAAACTATTGAACACAAAACAAAAACTAGTGAACACAAAACTAAAACTATTGAACACAAAACAAAAACTAGTGAACACAAAACAAAAACTAGTGAATACATAACTAAAACTATTGAACACAAAACAAAAACTAGTGAACACAAAACAACAACTAGTGAACATAAAACAAAAACTAGTGAACACAAAACTAAAAACTAGTGAACACAAAACAAAAACTAGTGAACACAAAACTAAAAACTAGTGAACACAAAACTAAAAACTAGTGAACAAAAAACTAGTGAACACAAAACAAAAACTAGTGAACACAAAACAAAAACTAGTGAACACAAAACTAAAAACTAGTGAACACAAAACAACAACTAGTGAACACAAAACAAAAACTATTGAACACAAAACAAAAACTAGTGAACACAAAAAAATCCATGAATTAGCCGCACTGTTTTAAAGGCGTTGGAATTAAAGAAGAGGTTCATAATCCATAATTTGGGGTATTTACACGTCCAAAGTGTCCTCGGCAGAAGAGTATCAGAAAGTATCCAGTAACAAATAGAAGAGTATTAGAAAGTATCCAGTAACAAACAAAAGAGTATTAGAAAGTATCCAGTAACAAACAGAAGAGTATTAGAAAGTATCCAGTAACAAACAGAAGAGTATTAGAAAGTATCCAGTAACAAACAGAAGAGTATTAGAAAGTATCCAGTAACAAACAAAAGAGTATTAGAAAGTATCCAGTAACAAACAGAAGAGTATTAGAAAGTATCCAGTAACAAACAGAAGAGTATTAGAAAGTATCCAGTAACAAACAATAGAGTATTAGAAAGTATCCAGTAACAAACAGAAGAGTATTAGAAAGTATCCAGTAACAAACAGAAGAGTATTAGAAAGTATCCAGTAACAAACAATAGAGTATTAGAAAGTATCCAGTAACAAACAGAAGAGTATTAGAAAGTATCCAATAACAAACAGAAGAGTATTAGAAAGTATCCAGTAACAAACAGAAGAGTATTAGAAAGTATCCAGTAACAAACAATAGAGTATTAGAAAGTATCCAGTAACAAACAATAGAGTATTGGAAAGTATCCAGTAACAAACAGAAGATTATTGGAAAGTATCCAGTAACAAACAGAAGAGTATTAGAAAGTATCCAGTAACAAACAGAAGAGTATTAGAAAGTATCCAGTAACAAAGGTGTCCTGGGCTGAATGTAATGAACTATTGTGACCACCAGGTGTCACCAAAACCCAAAAGAAGAACATTAAGTGGAGTGGAACAAGAAGTTGCCTCTATCTATATTCCAGATGTAGAATTTATGACACAGCCAAAGAGTTAGTGAACAAATACAAATGATGACAATTCCATCAATCCAGTTAATGACAAAGCCACGTAATCCATGATGTAGAGGAAGAACCACAGATCCCTTCCCCATCAACAACAATGCTAATCAAGCAGACTTTGTGAGAGACAACAAGGATTACTTTGAGGAAAATGATGATCTAGAACCTTACATTTTAAAATGATGATCTAGAACCTTACATTTTAAAATGATGATCTAGAACCTTACATTTTAAAATGATGATCTAGAACCTTACATTTTTGAGCCCGAACACAAGAAGGATGAGTAATATGTTTTAGAAGGTGAGTGCTAACGGGATGTAGCTTTATTGAAACACTATAGCATTAGCAGCATTGCTAGGTGCTAAACATGCAAACTGACCATAATAAAACAAACACTCACTGTATTATATATTTGTATTGTATTATATATTTGTATTGTATTAAACACTGTATTATATATTTGTATTGTATTATATATTTGTATTGTATTATACACTGTATTATATATTTGTATTGTATTATACACTGTATTATATATTTGTATTGTATTATATATTTGTATTATATATGAATATTGGCACTGTGTCCCGACAGGATGCTCACATAGTTGATCTGTTTAGATGAAGATTCAATGGTGATCCTCACCAAGGGTTAAAAAACTAGCGTCTTTTTGTGTCTATTTGACTCTCTGGAGGGATTGAAAGTGGACCCGCCTGTGGCTCAATGGCCACTTTTGTGACAGATGCATGAATTATCACTTTTGTGGCAGATGCACTAAAATAGTCCGTCTGCGTTAGCGCTCATAATAACAATATTACTCAGATACTACTAATAATAATAACAATATTACTCAGATACTACTAATAATAATAATAATATTACTCAGATACTAATAATAATAATAATATTACTCAGATACTAATAATAATAATAATAATATTACTCAGATACTACTACTAATAATAATATTACTCAGATACTACTACTAATAATAATCATATTACTCAGATACTAATAATAATAATATTACTCAGATACTACTACTAATAATAATCATATTACTCAGATACTAATAATAATAATATTACTCAGATACTACTAATAATAATAATAATATTACTCAGATACTAATAATAATAATAATATTACTCAGATACTAATAATAATAATAATAATAATATTACTCAGCTACTACTACTAATAATAATAATATTACTCAGATACTAATAATAATAATAATAATATTACTCAGATACTACTACTAATAATAATCATATTACTCAGATACTAATAATAATAATATTACTCAGATACTACTAATAATCCATCCATCCATCCATCTTCTTCCGCTTATACGAGGTCGGGTCGCGGGGGCAGCAGCCTAAGCAGGGAAGCCCAGACTTCCCTCTCCCCAGCCACTTCATCCAGCTCCTCCTGTGGGACCCCGAGGCGTTCCCAGGCCAGCCGGGAGACATAGTCTTCCCAACGTGTCCTGGGTCTTCCCCGTGGCCTCCTACCGGTCGGACGTGCCCGAAACACCTTCCTAGGGAGGCGTTCGGGTGGCATCCTGACCAGATGCCCGAACCACCTCATCTGGCTCCTCTCCATGTGGAGGAGCAGCGGCTTTACTTTGAGCTCCTCCCGGATGGCAGAGCTTCTCACCCTATCTCTAAGGGAGAGACCCACCACTCGGCGGAGGAAACTCATTTGGGCCGCTTGTACCCGTGATCTTGTCCTTTCAGTCATGACCCAAAGCTCATGACCATAGGTGAGGATGGGAACGTAGATCGACCGGTAAATCGAGAGCTTTGCCTTCCGGCTCAGCTCCTTCTTCACCACAACGGATCGATACAGCGTCCGCATTACTGAAGACGCCGCACCGATCCGCCTGTCCATCTCACCATCCACTCTTCCCCCACTCGTGAACAAGACTCCGAGGTACTTGAACTCCTCCACTTGGGGCAAGATCTCCTCCCCAACCCGGAGATGGCACTCCACCCTTTTCCGGGAGAGAACCATGGACTCGGACTTGGAGGTGCTGATTCTCATCCCAGTCGCTTCACACTCGGCTGTGAACCGATCCAGTGAGAGCTGAAGATCTTGGCCAGATGAAGCCATCAGGACCACATCATCTGCAAAAAGCAGAGACCTAATCCTGCAGCCACCAAACCAGATCCCCTCAACGCCTTGACTGCGCCTAGAAATTCTGTCCATAAAGATTATGAACAGAATGGGTGACAAAGGGCAGCCTTGGCGGAGTCCAACCTTCACTGGAAACATGTCCGACTTACTGCCGGCAATGCGGACCAAGCTCTGACACTGATCATACAGGGAGCGGACTGCCACAATCAGACAGTCCGTTACCCCATACTCTCTGAGCACTCCCCACAGGACTTCCCGGGGTACACGGTCGAATGCCTTCTCCAAGTCCACAAAGCACATGTAGACTGGTTGGGCAAACTCCCATGCACCCTCAAGGACCCTGCCGAGAGTATAGAGCTGGTCCACAGTTCCACGACCAGGACGAAAACCACACTGTTCCTCCTGAATCCGAGGTTCGACTATCCGGCGTAGCCTCCTCTCCAGTACACCTGAATAGACCTTACCGGGAAGGCTGAGGAGTGTGATCCCACGATAGTTGGAACACACCCTCCGGTTCCCCTTCTTAAAGAGAGGAACCACCACCCCGGTCTGCCAATCCAGAGGTACCGCCCCCGATGTCCACGCGATGTTGCAGAGTCTTGTCAACCAAGACAGCCCCACAGCATCCAGAGCCTTAAGGAACTCCGGGCGGATCTCATCTACCCCCGGGGCCTTGCCACCGAGGAGCTTTTTAACTACCTCGGCAACCTCAGCCCCAGAAATAGGAGAGCCCATCACAGATTCCCCAGGCACTGCTTCCTCATAGGAAGAGGTGCTGGTAGGATTGAGGAGGTCTTCGAAGTATTCTCTCCACCGATCCACAACATCCGCAGTCGAGGTCAGCAGAACACCATCCCCACCATACACGGTGTTGACACTGCACTGCTTCCCCTTCCTGAGGCGGCGGATGGTGGTCCAGAATCGCTTCGAAGCCGTCCGGAAGTCTTTTTCCATGGCCTCCCCGAACTCCTCCCATGTCCGAGTTTTTGCCTCCGCGACCGCTGAAGCCGCACACCGCTTGGCTACTAATAATAATAATAATATTACTCAGATACTACTACTACTAATAATAATATTACTCAGATACTAATAATAATAATATTACTCATATTTGCAGGTCAGGACATCATAATAATAATATTAATAATAATAATAATAATAAAAAAAATGAATTAGATGGAGTATTGTTGGTGCTTGTGGATGAGAGTATAATAAGAGTACAATGAGAGTACAATGAAAGTATAATGAGAGTATAATGAGAGTACAATGAGAGTACAATGAAAGTATAATGAGAGTATAATGAGAGTATAATGAGAGTATAATGAGAGTGTAATGAGAGTATAATGAGAGTGTAATGAGAATACAATGAGAGTATAATGAGAGTAAAATGAGAGTATAATGAGAGTACAATGAGAGTATAATGAGAGTATAATGAGAGTGTAATGAGAGTATAATGAGAGTACAATGAGAGTATAATGAGAGTATAATGAGAGTACAATGAGAGTGTAATGAGTGTACAATGAGAGTGTAATGAGAGTATAATGAGAGTATAATGAGAGTGTAATGAGAGTATAATGAGAGTGTATTGAGAATACAATGAGAGTATAATGAGAGTAAAATGAGAGTATAATGAGAGTACAATGAGAGTATAATGAGAGTGTAATGAGAGTATAATGAGAGTATAATGAGAGTACAATGAGAGTATAATGAGAGTGTAATGAGAGTATAATGAGTGTACAATGAGAGTGTAATGAGAGTATAATGAGAGTGTAATGAGAGTATAATGAGAGTGTAATGAGAGTATAATGAGAGTGTAATGAGAGTATAATGAGAGTATAATGAGAGTACAATGAGAGTATAATGAGAGTACAATGAGAGTACAATGAGAGTATAATGAGAGTAAAATGAGAGTATAATGAGAGTACAATGAGAGTATAATGAGAGTATAATGAGAGTGTAATGAGAGTATAATGAGAGTACAATGAGAGTATAATGAGAGTATAATGAGAGTACAATGAGAGTGTAATGAGTGTACAATGAGAGTGTAATGAGAGTATAATGAGAATATAATGAGAGTACAATGAGAGTGTAATGAGAGTATAATGAGAGTACAATGAGAGTATAATGAGAGTATAATGAGAGTACAATGAGAGTACAATGAGAGTACAATGAGAGTACAATGAGAGGACCTCCATCTGTTCACTTAGTTGTTACATATTTAGGTTTTTAAATGCATGATAAAAGCCAAGCATGTGTGTTCTTCCATCCATCCATTTTTCTACCGCTTGTCCCTTTTGGGGTTGTGTTCTTGTCCTACATAAATATTGTGAATGATAAACAGCACATCTTTTTACAACTTGTGCATCTTTCCAGTATGACTTCCCTAATAATCTGGTCAGAGTGCAGAAGACTTACTACGCTGACCTTGGAAATACCAGCAGCCCAAGATTCAAAATGGCCCACTGAAATTGTGGCATGTTGACATACTTTGTGTTGACATACTTTGTGTTGACATACTTTGTGTTGACATACTATACTTTGTGTTGACATACTTTGTGTTGACATACTTAGTGTTGACATACTTTGTGTTGACATACTTTGTGTTGACATACTTTGTGTTGACATACTTTGTGTTGACATACTTAGTGTTGACATACTTTGTGTTGACATACTTAGTGTTGACATACTTTGTGTTGACATACTTTGTGTTGACATACTTTGTGTTGACATACTTTGTGTTGACATACTTAGTGTTGACATACTTTGTGTTGACATACTTTGTGTTGACATACTTAGTGTTGACATACTTTGTGTTGACATACTTTGTGTTGACATACTTTGTGTTGACATACTTAGTGTTGACATACTTTGTGTTGACATACTTAGTGTTGACATACTTTGTGTTGACATACTTTGTGTTGACATACTTAGTGTTGACATACTTTGTGTTGACATACTTTGTGTTGACATACTTAGTGTTGACATACTTTGTGTTGACATACTTTGTGTTGACATACTTTGTGTTGACATACTTTGTGTTGACATACTTAGTGTTGACATACTTTGTGTTGACATACTTAGTGTTGACATACTTTGTGTTGACATACTTTGTGTTGACATACTTAGTGTTGACATACTTTGTGTTGACATACTTAGTGTTGACATACTTTGTGTTGACATACTTTGTGTTGACATACTTAGTGTTGACATACTTTGTGTTGACATACTTTGTGTTGACATACTTTGTGTTGACATACTTAGTGTTGACATACTTTGTGTTGACATACTTTGTGTTGACATACTTTGTGTTGACATACTTTCATGGACACAACTAACTTGTTGTTGCAGTCCACTGCCACAGGGACTGCAGATGGAAATGACCTCTAATCTATAATCTATAATCTATAATCTATATCTGTCTTTCACCTTGATCTTTCTGTGCATTGTCCCTTTAAATAAATACAGCAACACCTTCTGTTTACAGACACACCTTCTGTTTACAGGCACACCTTCTGTTTACAGCCACGCCTTCTGTTTACAGACACACCTTCTGTTTACAGACACACCTTCTGTTTACAGGCACACCTTCTGTTTACAGCCACGCCTTCTGTTTACAGCCACACCTTCTGTTTACAGACACACCTTCTGTTTACAGACACACCTTCTGTTTACAGGCACACCTTCTGTTTACAGCCACGCCTTCTGTTTACAGCCACACCTTCTGTTTACAGGCACACCTTCTGTTTACAGCCACACCTTCTGTTTACAGACACACCTTCTGTTTACAGGCACACTTTCTTTTTACAGGTCACCTTCTGTTTACAGACACGCCTTCTGTTTACAGCCACACCTTCTGTTTACAGACACACCTTCTGTTTACAGCCACGCCTTCTGTTTACAGGTCACCTTCTGTTTACAGGCACACCTTCTGTTTACAGGCACACCACCGTGTCCTTTAAAGGTCACCTGAAAACAACCTTGCAACATTTGTAAACTGAGACAACATCCATGTACCAACGTTGGATCCACCTTGTTGTTTGGAAAATGACCACATTTCAATATCAAATCAACGTCACAACATGATGCATAAAAGCATGTTGTTTCAACGTTATATTGGAGTTGTAGAATATTGCTTGGGAAATGACCACATTTCAATGTCAAATCAATGTCACAACCTGACATTGAATAAACGTCAAAAGCATGTTGTTTCAATGTTGTATTTGTCTTGTAGAATATTGCTTGGGAAATGACCACATTTCAATGTTAAATCAACGTCAGACATTGATTAAACATCGTCAAAAAGCATGTTGTTTCAACCTTGTAGGCAAAATGACCACATTTCAATGTCAAATCAACATCACAACCCATCATTGAATAAACGTCGTCAAAAAGCATGTTGTTTCAACCTTGTATTTGTCTTGTCGAATATTGGCTTGGAAATGATCACATTTCAATGTCAAATCAAGGTCACAACCCAACATTGATTAAACGTTGTCAAAAAGCATGTTGTTAGGAAAGATCACATTTCAATGTCAAATTAACATCCATTAAACGTCCTCAAAAAGCATGTTGTTTCAAGGTTATGTTGAGGACATAAGTCAACAAGTTGTCAAGGTCGTTGACAAAGTCGTACATTGGTGACACTACTGGCCACATTTACACCAACTCTCATTCAACTATCATCCTCAAAGTAGTGGTTGCCAATTGAGTGGAGTGTTACTGTTCAAATCATCCTGAAAGTAGTGGTTGCCAATAGAGTGGCGTGTTACTGTTCAAATCATCCTGAAAGTAGTGGTTGCCAATAGAGTGGAGTGTTACTGTTGAAATCATCCTGAAAGTAGTGGTTGCCAATAGAGTGGAGTGTTACTGTTCAAATCATCCTGAAAGTAGTGGTTGCCAATAGAGTGTAGTGTTACTGTTCAAATCATCCTGAAAGTAGTGGTTGCCAATAGAGTGGCGTGTTACTGTTCAAATCATCCTGAAAGTAGTGGTTACCAATAGAGTGGAGTGTTACTGTTCAAATCATCCTGAAAGTAGTGGTTGCCATTAGAGTGGAGTGCTACTGTTCAAATCATCCTGAAAGTAGTGGTTGCCAATAGAGTGGAGTGTTACTGTTCAAATCATCCTGAAAGTAGTGGTTGCCAATAGAGTGGCGTGTTACTGTTCAAATCATCCTGAAAGTAGTGGTTGCCAATAGAGTGGCGTGTTACTGTTCAAATCATCCTGAAAGTAGTGGTTGCCAATTGAGTGTAGAGTTACTGTTCAAATCATCCTCAAAGTAGTGGTTGCCAATAGAGTGGAGTGTTACTGTTCAAATCATCCTGAAAGTAGTGGTTGCCAATAGAGTGTAGTGTTACTGTTCAAATCATCCTGAAAGTAGTGGTTGCCAATTGAGTGTAGAGTTACTGTTCAAATCATCCTGAAAGTAGTGGTTGCCAATAGAGTGGAGTGTTACTGTTCAAATCATCCTGAAAGTAGTGGTTGCCAATAGAGTGGCGTGTTACTGTTCAAATCATCCTGAAAGTAGTGGTTGCCAATAGAGTGGAGTGTTACTGTTCAAATCATCCTGAAAGTAGTGGTTGCCAATTGAGTGTAGAGTTACTGTTCAAATCATCCTGAAAGTAGTGGTTGCCAATAGAGTGGAGTGTTACTGTTCAAATCATCCTGAAAGTAGTGGTTGCCAATAGAGTGTAGTGTTACTGTTCAAATCATCCTGAAAGTAGTGGTTGCCAATTGAGTGTAGAGTTACTGTTCAAATCATCCTCAAAGTAGTGGTTGCCAATAGAGTGGAGTGTTACTGTTCAAATCATCCTAAAAGTAGTGGTTGCCAATAGAGTGGAGTGTTATTGTTCAAATCATCCTGAAAGTAGTGGTTGCCAATAGAGTGGAGTGTTACTTTTCAAATCATCCTGAAAGTAGTGGTTGCCAATAGAGTGGAGTGTTACTGTTGAACGTGTGTGATGATGATGAGGAGAACATGCACAGCATGGAGCCAAGAAAGAGAAGAAAGGTGTGAGGAAGGAGAACTTAGTCCATGGTTCTTCATGTGGTCCTGGGTCCTGGTGGGCGTGGCCTAACGCACCAACACTTTGCAACGGTCCCTGGGAGCAGCTTTTCTTTTGGCTGCTGAGCAGTTGTTGGATGTGATGTCACTTCTCTCTCTCAGCGCCCGCTTCAATAGTTTTGCTCTTTTTCCAATTTGTGGCCAGGTGCTAAAGAGGAAGAAAGACGGGGGCGGAGCTCCTCAATCACCTGTTAAGTCGGGCGGCCTCGAGCGCTCGTGGTTGCCCCCGGTTACCTAGAGGAGGGGCTACTGCACTCGGAGGCGGGGCAACAGAACTGATGGGCGATGTCATCATCGTCCTCCTCTCTGAGAGACAGACACAGACAGACGGAGAGAGGAAGGAAGGAAGGAAGGAAGGAAGGAGTCAGGAGAAGATGGCGACAGGAGAAGAAGCAGAAGGTGTGGTCACATGGAGACAAGGAGCTTCATGCACTTCTCAGGCCTGTGAGCCTCACCATGTCCTCAGGGGACTTTTGGCCATGGAGTGGGTGAAGTGTGAGGCCACACCCACTCAAGTACTGGGACGTAAGAACCGCTTGAGGAGACTTGAGTCTCCTCCAAGACCTCCTCTTGTGAGGAAGAAGTCTAGCAGGTGTCCAAGAATTTATGAATCAAGCAGTGGAGGAAAATGCACTTTTTGGGTCATTTTGCCTGTGATTGACAAACGTTACGTAAGACAAGAACACACCTTTTCATGCATTCTAAATCCTAAACAAACATCAGCAAGAGTCAGCAAAAGTCATTAAATATCCCAAAACCAGCAACATTACTTTATTTACATCTCCTGACCTGAATATTAACCATTAGCCATATTATTATAAAATTATGCATTCTAAATCGTAAATAAACATTAGCAAAAGTCAGCTAACAATGGAGTTAATGAGAGCTTCTCAATTCCGCCCATAAAGTCCTCTAAAAACATCCTGCCAACAATCCGGCATTTACATCTGCTGACCTGAATACGAAGCAAGTAGTAGCAATATTTTATAAGCGCTAACACATTTTAGCGGCACACTGATCGCACAAACTAGCGTATGCTGCTACATTGCCACGCTGAGCTGCTTCAAGTGGGTGAAAGTTACATGTAGATGACTCTCACCTGCATAGTAGAAGGTTGTGCACATGAACAAAGAAGTTGGTCAACTTTGACATCCAACTTAGATTCGGAGATGGCCAGAAAGACAGGATAAGATTTGTATTTATTATTTACCTTTTCGTAAGGATTATGAAGAATTCTTCATCTAACCAAGAAAATATAAACATCCCAGCAGTCTTTATCCCAGTGAGAGCAGACATTGTACAGTAAGTGGTTGTGTTATTATGGTCGTAGTTTGTGTATCTTGTTTAGCACTTAGCAATACTGCTACATGAAGCATGGAAGTTGAATATGTTTAGTAAAACTTGTAGATCATCCTCTTTATATTCAGGCTTAAAAATATACATTTCTGGATCATCAATTGTCACAAAGTAGTTTTTGTTGGCTCTCATCAAGTCTCCTGTGATTAGTAGTTAGTACACTGAAACATCTCACAATCTCAGCAAGTATATGTTATTATGAATGTTACTAGATACTACATATATACTTACATCATGTATATATTACATGTTATTATGAATGTTACTACATGACATATATACTTACATCATGTATATATTACATGTTATTATGAGTGTTACTACATGACATATATACTTACATCATGTATATATTACATGTTATTATGAATGTTACTACATGACATATATACTTACATCATGTATATATTACATGTTATTATGAATGTTACTACATGACATATATACTTACATCATGTATATATTACATGTTATTATGAATGTTACTAGATACTACATATATACTTACATCATGTATATATTACATGTTATTATGAATGTTACTACATGACATATATACTTACATCATGTATATATTACATGTTATTATGAATGTTACTAGATACTACATATATACTTACATCATGTATATATTACATGTTATTATGAATGTTACTACATGACATATATACTTACATCACGTATATATTACATGTTATTATGAATGTTACTACATGACATATGTACTTACATCATATATATATTACATGTTATTATGAATGTTACTAGATACTACATATATACTTACATCATGTATATCCATCCATCCATTTTCTACCGCGTATTCCCATATATTACATGTTATTATGAATGTTACTACATGACATGTATACTTACATCATGTATATATTACATGTTATTATGAATGTTACTAGATACTACATATATACTTATATCATGTATATATGACATGTTATTATGAATGTTACTACATGACATATATACTTACATCATGTATATATTACATGTTATTATGAATGTTACTACATGACATATATACTTACATCATGTATATATTACATGTTATTATGAGTGTTACTACATGACATATATACTTACATCATGTATATATTACATGTTATTATGAATGTTACTACATGACATATATACTTACATCATGTATATATTACATGTTATTATGAATGTTACTACATGACATATATACTTACAGGATGTATATATTACATGTTATTATGAATGTTACTACATGACATATATACTTACAGGATGTATATACATGTTGATAGAGATGTGTGTTTAAAAGTGCTGTATAGGTGGAATAGAACAATGGCCTAAAAATAATAAAAAGATGTATTTAGTACTACAAAAGCCTAAAAAGAATAAAAAGATGTATTTAGTACTACAAAGGATGACCAAAAAGTGCAGTTCCTCTTGAATTGATTCTGTGTCCCAATACTTTTGAGTGAGTAAGTGAAATAGAACCAAGTGAAGGCGGAGCTCCGTAAGAAAGTCACATGACCTCACATGACAGCCAATTGTGGGAGTGGCTAATGTCACATGACCTATGACAGCCAACTGTGGGAGTGGCTAATGTCACATGACCTCACATGACAGCCAATTGTGGGAGTGGCTAATGTCACATGACCTATGACAGCCAACTGTGGGAGTGGCTAAAGTCACATGACCCCACATGACAGCCAACTGTGGGAGTGGCTAATGTCACATGACCTCACATGACAGCCAACTGTGGGAGTGGCTAATGTCACATGACCTCACATGACAGTCAACTGTGGGAGTGGCTAAAGTCACATGACCCCACATGACAGCCAACTGTGGGAGTGGCTAATGTCACATGACCTCACATGACAGCCAACTGTGGGAGTGGCTAATGTCACATGACCTCACATGACAGCCAACTGTGGGAGTGGCTAATGTCACATGACCTCACATGACAGCCAACTGTGGGAGTGGCTAAAGTCACATGACCTCACATGACAGCCAACTGTGGGAGTGGCTAATGTCACATGACCTCACATGTGATGATTGGATGTGATGTGGGGGAGGAGCTAAGTGATGAGTGTACTACTTCTTACCTAATACTACTACTTCTTACCTAATACTACTACTACTACTTCTTACCTAATACTAATACTACTACTTCTTACCTAATACTACTACTACTACTTCTTACCTAATACTACTACTTCTTACCTAATATTAATACTACTACTTCTTACCTAACACTACTACTTCTTGCCTAATACTAATACTACTACTTCTTACCTAATACTACTACTTCTTACCTAATACTATTACTTCTTGCCTAATACTAATACTAATACTTCTTACCTAATACTACTACTTCTTACCTAATACTACTACTTCTTACCTAATAATACTACTACTACTTCTTACCTAATACTAATGCTACTATTTCTTACCTAATACTACTACTTCTTACCTAATACTAATACTTCTTACCTAATACTACTACTACTACTACTACTACTACTTCTTACCTAATACTAATACTACTACTTCTTACCTAATACTACTACTTCTTACCTAATACTAATACTTCTTACCTAATACTACTACTTCTTACCTAATATTAATACTACTACTTCTTACCTAATACTACTACTACTTACCAAATACTACTACTTACCTAATACCAATACTACTACTTCTTACCTAACACTACTACTTCTTACTTAATACTACTACTTCTTACTTAATACTTATACTACTACTTCTTACCTAATACTACTACTTCTTACCTAATACTACTACTACTTACCTAATACTACTACTTCTTACCTAATACTACTACTTCTTACCTAATACTAATACTTCTTACCTAATACTACTACTTCTTACCTACTACTAATACTACTACTTATTACCTAATACCACTACTTCTTACCTAATACTACTACTTCTTACCTAATACTACTTGCTACCTAATACTACTACTTCTTACCTAATATTACTATTTCTTACCTAATACTACTACTTCTTACCTAATAAATAAATAAATGATAAATGGGTTGTACTTGTATAGCGCTTTTCTACCTTCAAGGTACTCAAAGCGCTTTGACACACTACTACTTACCTAATACTACTACTTCTTACCTAAAACACACTACTTCTTACCTAATACTCCTACTTCTTACCTAATACTACTATTTCTTACCTAATACTACTACTTCTTACCTAATACACACTACTACTTACCTAATACTACTACTTCTTACCTAATACTACTACTTCTTACCTAATACTACTACTTCTTACCTAAAACACACTACTTCTTACCTAATACTCCTACTTCTTACCTAATACTACTACTTCTTACCTAATACTACTACTTCTTACCTAATAATACTACTACTACTTCTTACCTAATACTAATGCTACTATTTCTTACCTAATACTACTACTTCTTACCTAATACTACTACTTCTTACCTAATACTAATACTTTTTACCTAATACTACTACTACTACTACTACTTCTTACCTAATACTACTACTTCTTACCTAATACTAATACTACTACTTCTTACCTAATACTACTACCTCTTACCTAATATTAATACTACTACTTCTTACCTAATACTACTACTACTTACCAAATACTACTACTTACCTAATACCAATACTACTACTTCTTACCTAACACTACTACTTCTTACTTAATACTACTACTTCTTACTTAATACTTATACTACTACTTCTTACCTAATACTACTACTTCTTACCTAATACTACTACTACTTACCTAATACTACTACTTCTTACCTAATACTACTACTTCTTACCTAATACTAATACTTCTTACCTAATACTACTACTTCTTACCTACTACTAATACTACTACTTATTACCTAATACCACTACTTCTTACCTAATACTACTACTTCTTACCTAATACTACTTCTTACCTAATACTACTACTTCTTACCTAATATTACTATTTCTTACCTAATACTACTACTTCTTACCTAATACACACTACTACTTACCTAATACTACTACTTCTTACCTAAAACACACTACTTCTTACCTAATACTACTATTTCTTACCTAATACTACTACTTCTTACCTAATACACACTACTACTTACCTAATACTACTACTTCTTACCTAAAACACACTACTTCTTACCTAATACTCCTACTTCTTACCTACTACTACTACTACTTCTTACCTAATACACATTACTTCTTACCTAATACACACTACTACTTACCTAATACACACTACTACTTACCTAATACACACTACTACCCACCTAATACACACTACTACATACCTAATACACACTACTACTTACCTAATACACACTACTACTTACCTAATACTACTACTTCTTACCTAATACACACTACTACTTACCTAATACTACTACTTCTTACCTAAAACACACTACTTCTTACCTAATACTACTATTTCTTACCTAATACTACTACTTCTTACCTAATACACACTACTACTTACCTAATACTACTACTTCTTACCTAAAACACACTACTTCTTACCTAATACTCCTACTTCTTACCTACTACTACTACTTCTTACCTAATACACACTACTTCTTACCTAATACACACTACTACTTACCTAATACACACTACTACTTAAATACGTGCTGGATCTGAGCTTGGCCCTCACGGATCAAAGGCATGGAAGATGAACTTGGATATACTTTAGAGTTTAGAGAAGTCAGTGTGCAGCTTGTATAGCACTTCAGACTCAAGCGTGGCGGTGGGCTGCACGAGTTCTTCTGGCATTTCCACCATGACAAGTTGCTATACAAGCTGTACTCTGACTACTCTGAAGAACATCCAGGTTCTTATTTCCTTCTACGGTATGGTCCCGCCACAAGAAATGGGACTGGTATAATGCTGGTGGTGGTGGTGGGGGTGGGGGGGGACTCTGGCCCTTACCTTGCCTGCTCCTGGTGCTTGGCGGGGGGCAGGGCGCAGGGAGGCTGGGGCAGGCGGAGGCGCGCGGGGCAGCAGTACTGATGGTAGGTGGTGTGGCTGTTAGGAGGGAGACTGGAGGAGTAGAGAGAGGAGGAAGGACTGGTGATGGTGGAGGGACGGCATGAGGAGGCGGGGGTGCTAGCAGAGAAAGACCTGACAGAAAGAAGGAGAGAGAGGGAGGATAGTCGAGGGGGGAGAAAGAGGAAAAATAAAGTCAAGAGAGAAACAGAGAAAGGTAGACGACGACGACAAGCACACAGAAACAAACATTAGCACATCTATAAGTCTTCTTCATCTATAGCAGGTCATTAGTCACAAGCACACAGAAACAAACATTAGCACATCTATAAGTCTTCTTCATGTCATTAGTCACAAGCACACAGAAACAAACATTAGCACATCTATAAGTCTTCTTCATCTATGGCAGGTCATTAATCACAAGCACACAGAAACAAACATTAGCACATCTATAAGTCTTCTTCATGTCATTAGTCACAAGCACACATTAGCTTAGCGCACAAGCATAGCAACTACACTTTTGTGTTAGCGTCACGCACACGCCACATTACTAGCAGTTAGCATCACAAAGGTACATGTACAGTGAGGAGGAGGAGGATGCAGGTAGGTTACTTTCAAGGGCGCTAGCTGTTAGCACACTAGCACCTAGCAACACATTATGGAATGTTGCCATTTGGCGCCGAGCAGGGGAGATCCGGTGGCGTTGTGACGGCCAACCGCTTGAAGGACGACGACTGTGACTGGCTGAAGTCGCCGCTAACGACATTGAGCCACCGAATGAGTCATCCTGGAGCTGTGAGAGCGCCACTCGTCTCCTTCACGCCTTTCCTCGCTCTAAAGTCACGCTGAGAGAGGGAGGCTACCAAGAAGTGACAAGCATGTTTTGGAGTATTATTAGGACACTTTGAATTACATGCATGCTTGGGAGTATTATTAAGTTTACGTTTTACGGTTTCCTGTTTGCCGTCAATGACTGCTCGCTGTTGCGAAAAAAGACAAGTATTATCTTTCTAACTGTGTGCTTCTAATTGTTTTACAGCTTTCTTTATTCCTTCCCAAACATACTTAGTAGTCTTATCTATCTTGTAAACCACCCGCTCTCTCTCTCTCTCTCAGCTAGCTAGCTGCTAAGCTAACAAAGCTTAGCGTGGCGACGGTCTGAAGGAATCTGCTCCCCACGCGTTGCGACTACTTCTCCGAAGATAGCAAGAAGTCGACTCGGTGACAGAAAATACCGTGAGTATGGCTCCCTGCGCTTCGTGCACCGTTCTCATGGAAAGGTTGGCCCTACCAGAGGGCCGTGTCTGCCAACGAGAGCAGAGTAATCTCGTAACTTTAGACGTTGCGGACACATCTAGCGTTAGCTGTAGCGAGCTAACTAGCCCAGTTTGTAGCAGTCCTAAGTGGCCTACAAGCAACGGTGAACCGGTTGAGACGCATAATAGTGTAACCTATTTTTATGGGCTTTCCTCTTTGTGATGTTAAGTTCCTGTTATACGCTGTTAGCCTTGAGCTTTTATTTTGAAGGCGCAAAGAGCGGAAGTGATGACACTGGTCTAGCTCAGTGGTTACTTTGCACTTGACAAGTACAATGAATGTTACCAGTTCACAGCTTCCCGTTTCAACGGGGTTGTAACCTATTTTTATGGGCTTTCCTCTTTGCGCCTTCAAAATAAGAGCTCAAGGCATATACTGTATAACAGCGTATAACAGGAACTTAACATCACAAAGAGGAAAGCCCATAAAAATAGGTTACAATAGATTTAGCCCTTTAGCTAGTCCTACACCCCAGTCATAAGGGACTCCATCACCCAAAACATACAGCTTAGCCAACCAGCCACAATTAAGTGTATTGCCGGGGCCAGAGCACCTGACATTGAAGCTAATCTTAGGGAGCTAACTCGTAACAGGCCTAGTAAACACGTACGACAGGCTAATCGCACCACTAGCTACGCCAACATAGTTGTACACATTGGCTCCAATGACACTAGGATGACACAGTCAGAGATTACAAAGAGGAACACAGCCAGGAGGTGTAGCAGATTCGTCTCGCTTAACAAGTGGCTGGCTGGTTTTTGTAGACAACAGGGACTAACGTTTATTGATAATTGGCCCTCTTTCTGGGGCAAACCGGGCTTGCTGATGAGGGACGGCCTTCACCCTAACCGGGAAGGCGCCATCATCCTGTCTAGGAACATAGACTACTGTTTGAGTCACACTTGACTAACTACACTAGAGTAATTACAGTGTCTCTTAGTCCGGGAGAGGAGTCAGTTAAGCTAGAACTAACCAGCGCTAGGCTGGATAACCCCTGTACGCATAGCATTTCTCCTAGAATAATACACAACTCACATATTGTTTTTTCTGTAGTGACTGTGTCAGAGGTAGATATGCATTCTACTGAGGTGGCAAATAATCTGAAGATTCCCGTCATATCAATTCCTATATATGGTCGAAACTATTTAAAGTGCACTACGTATAATAAACGCAACATTATTAATATTTCTACTACGGATAATTTAAACAAAAACTCGTCAAAACAGCCCACTACCTATAATATGGGCTTTTTAAACATAAGATCATTGTCTCCCAAATCGTTATTAGTTAATGAGGTCATCAGAGACAACAATCTTACCAAAACGTTATTAGTTAATGAGGTCATCAGAGACAACAATCTTACCAAAACGTTATTAGTTAATGAGGTCATTGGAGACAACAATCTTACCAAAACGTTATTAGTTAATGAGGTCATTAGAAACAACAATCTAAACAAAACGTTATTAGTTAATGAGGTCATTAGAAACTCTTAACGTCATTGGTCTCAGCAAAACCTGGCTCAAACCAGATTAATTTTTCCTGCTGAACGAAGCATCTCCTCCTAACTATACGAATGCACATATTGCCCGTCCTCTTAAAATGGGTGAGGGGTCGCACTAATATACAATGAACACTACCCTTAACCTAAATAATAAATATACATTATTTGAGGTGCTTACTATGACGTCTGTCGCACCGCTGCCTCTCTACCTGGCTGTTATCTACCGCCCCCCTGGGTCCTATTCGGATTTTATCAGTGAATTCTCAGAGTTTGTCGCTGATCTAGTGACACTCCCAGATAATATAATTATAATGGGGACTTTAATATCCATATGAATACCCCATCGGACCCTCAGTGCGTGGCGCTCCAGACTATAATTGATAGCTGTGGTCTTACACAAATAATAAATGAACCCACGCATCGCAACGGTAATACGATAGATCTAGTGCTGGTCAGGGGTGTCACCACCTCCAAAGTTATGGTACTCCCGTATACTAAAGTAATGTAATTTTTTTTTCTATTTTTATCTATGTTTCTGTTTGTGTGTCATGATTTCATTTTTATTTTTATTATATATTATATATTTTTATTATATATTCTTACTTTAAAATAGCCTTGTCGTGGTTTAACTCTTATCTTACTGACACAACTGGCACCCCAAACCATCACCCAACCATGCAAATTTTGCATTTCCTTTGGAAATCGAGGTCCCAGAGTCTGGAGGAAGACAGGAGAGGCACAGGATCCACGTTGCCTGAAGTCTAGTGTAAAGTTTCCACCATCAGTGATGGTTTGGGGTGCCATGTCATCTGCTGGTGTCGGTCCACTCTGTTTCCTGAGATCCAGGGTCAACGCAGCCGTCTACCAGCAAGTTTTAGAGCACTTCATGCTTCCTGCTGCTGACCTGCTCTATGGAGATGGAGATTTCAAGTTCCAACAGGACTTGGCGCCTGCACACAGCGCAAAATCTACCCGTGCCTGGTTTACGGACCATGGTATTTCTGTTCTAAATTGGCCCGCCAACTCCCCTGACCTTAGCCCCATAGAAAATCTGTGGGGTATTGTGAAAAGGAAGATGCAGAATGCCAGACCCAAAAACGCAGAAGAGTTGAAGGCCACTATCAGAGCAACCTGGGCTCTCATAACACCTGAGCAGTGCCAGAAACTCATCGACTCCATGCCACGCCGCATTAACGCAGTAATTGAGGCAAAAGGAGCTCCAACCAAGTATTGAGTATTGTACATGCTCATATTTTTCATTTTCATACTTTTCAATTGGCCAACATTTCTAAAAATCCCTTTTTTGTATTAGCCTTAAGTAATATTCTAATTTTGTGACACACGGAATTTTGGATTTTCATTTGTTGCCACTTCAAATCATCAAAATTAAATGAAATAAACATTTGAATGCATCAGTCTGTGTGCAATGAATAAATATAATGTACAAGTTACACCTTTTGAATGCAATTACTGAAATAAATCAAGTTTTTCAAAATATTCTAATTTACTGGCTTTTACCTGTATATGTTGGAACTCAAGGTGTGGCCGCTCATGTTGATCTATCCTTACAACAACTAGATGGTATAAGATGGACACAAATGCTGTCCCACATTGTTCCCTTGCCCTCTGTCCCGCCTACGAAACCAAAGACTTAGGTTGAATGATGAAACAGAGCGTAGCTGAACCGGCATGCAAATACCACATTTTCAACTGTTTGGGTTGTCTGTTAAACACATAGCTATGGGCTACAATTTGGACACTCCTGCTGTAGGCTACGAGGAGCTAGCAGCTACACAACAGCTTAGCTAAAACAACACATTTAAGCATATCAAAAAAATATAGTTGCTTATTACATACACAAAGTCACCAAGACAGAAGTCTGATAGAAAGTATTTAGTAACAAACGTGTCCGCATCATTCAACTTTCTACAACAGGAACCATACTTAATGAATTATTGTGGCCACTAGGTGTTGTAAAATATCAAATTACTATTGCAAAAGCATCCGCCATAAGGTTAGTATTTTTCTAATATTTGTGTCAATATATATAAGCATATTTTGTGGCTTTCACCATATTGAATAATATGCATAAATTGTAGGGTCAGGTTCCCTACCCTAATGCCACCCTCCAGTGGTCCACAGAAAAAGGCTTTCATTGACCTCAAACATGACCTGTCCTCCACCTCTGCTCTTGCTGTGCTTGACTATCAGCTGCCTTCTTTTTCTAGGATGTTTCTGAAAGTGATAGTACTACTAACACTGTCCCTTTTTCAGGGACAGAGGGGGGAGGAGGTGAGGTTGGATCGTGTCGAGTTTGAGCGCGTCAAGTTTTTGATTTCATTGATGTGATCAATCCGGTACAAGGGAAAAGGTACGTGCTGACTTGTGTTGACAATCACAGTGGTTGGACGGAAGGAACCCCAACCTCAAAGGAGGATGCCAAATCAGTAATTAAATGGCTTGTGAATGATCTAATACCCCGACATGGTTTCCCCAAAAAGATTAGGTCAAACAACGGCACCCATTTTAAAAATACTCACTTAGCCTTGGTCGAAAAGGCTCTCGGACTAGAACACAGGTTAGCATCTTCAGTCCCAAGGTAAGGTTGAAAGGATGAACCAGAACATCAAAACAAATTGGCTAAAATCTGTGCACAGACCAAATTGAATTGGATTGACATGTTTCCATTAGCGTTAATGATCATTCGAATGTCCCTGAATAAAACTGTTTTTCCGCCCTTTGAATTCTTCACCCTATGAACTGCAGACAGGTCAGCCCTTCCCAGGACCAGCAGCTCCCTTGGATGGAGGGATCAGCGTGAGACCAAAATGGTAATCTAATTATGTTCAATGATGTGCATGATCAAGGTATTATGTTATTCCATTTTACTATATATAACATACATCCATAAATGTGGATGCATATGAAAAAGTGCAATATATTTATCTGTACAGTAACCTTTTTTATGTATTTATGTATGCACCTTATTGCTTTTTTATCCTGCACTACCATGAGCTAATGTAACAAAGTCTAAGACTAATCAGAGGTGAGGCCACTAATTGTGTTCTGTGATATGGTTTTGCTGCAGGCTGAAGACAGCGATCGCTCAGTGAGGGTCATAGAGGAATTTTCACCTCGCATTAACAACGTTGGGGTTTTTCGCCTCTATCTGCAGTGGAGATTTGTAAGGAAGTGGCCTAGGTCAGAAATCCATCCCGTATGGTCCAGGGTCCTAAAACCCTGGAAGGGGGGTTATGTAGTGGAATTTCTGCCTATTTTCACCTTTCACCTGAATGCATTAGGGAGAAGATTGCCAAGCGTGTAAGAGTTGAGCATATGGTCGCCCTGACATTGTACAAGATGTTTTGATTGTTGCAGGATGTTGCAGAGTAAGTAAATTCAAAACAGCTGGCCCCTGACCCACGAGGAAAAACATAAATAACCAAGTTGGACCAAGTCAGGGGTTCTTCTTTCTTTTTTTTCCTGCTAGAAGAGACCACTGTAGTTTCTCCGGAGAAACTGTTTGTTTCATGGCAATTCAATCCAACCTTGTACCATTTGATTATGAGTAGATGCAACTCTTGTGATAAATTCACTTTTGTTCTTGTTTAAGATTTGGACTTTCTACTACACTGGTTTTGAAGGTGAACAAAGATGGAAATATTGTACTGGTTTTGAAGGTGAACAAAGATGGAAATGTCCTGGTTTTGAAGGTGAACAAAGAGCATCCTTCCATGTGTCCTCAGTGGACTTTCAACTGATGAATTGTCAAGCTGCCTCCAGGTGGCGCCAGTGAGCAGTAAAAATATTACTAGGACAAAGATGATCATCAGCTCCAGAAAGGAGGCCAGTCCTGTTGTTAAGGGCAACCGTGGGAGCATGTTGCCATGGTAACAAGGCTTGCCTGTTGCCTACTATGACATCCACTCAGTCAACTGCAGCACCGCAGGAGGAAATCATCCAGCGCTACTTTAGTCACACCAGGCTTCGCTACACATCTTTAAAAGGTTACTTGGCCAGGATGACTTCATTCAACAAGCACACAAAAATGTTTTTCCATAGTTAGAAAAAACTTCTTTCTTCCATTTGAAACAAGTTTTGCAACTAAAAAAATATATTTTCTAAAATTTAAAAAAAGATTCGTAGGTAAAAAAAAAAAAATTTCTGCAAGTAAAAACTTTTTTTTTTTTTAATTTTTTAGATCAAACAAGGATTTGTAAATGTAGAAAACTATTTTCTTTAAAGAACGATTCATAAGTAAAAATAAAAAAATTCTTCAATTGAAAAAACGATTTGCAAGATAAAAAACTTTTTCTTTAATAAAAAAAAATTTGTCTACTCACCTCACCTGTCTATTCACCTCACCTGTCTACTCACCTCACTTGTCTACTCACCTCACCTGTCTATTCACCTCACCTGTCTACTCACCTCACCTGTCTATTCACCTCACCTGTCTATTCACCTCACCTGTCTATTCACCTCACCTGTCTACTCACCTCACCTGTCTACTCACCTCAACTGTCTACTCACCTCAACTGTCTATTCACCTCACCTGTCTATTCAGCTCAACTGTCTACTCACCTCACCTGTCTACTCACCTCACCTGTCTACTCACCTCACCTGTCTACTCACCTCACCTGTCTACTCACCTCAACTGTCTACTCACCTCAACTGTCTATTCACCTCACCTGTCTATTCAGCTCAACTGTCTATTCACCTCACCTGTCTATTCACCTCACCTGTCTACTCACCTCACCTGTCTACTCACCTCAACTGTCTACTCACCTCAACTGTCTATTCACCTCACCTGTCTACTCACCTCACCTGTCTACTCACCTCACCTGTCTACTCACCTCACCTGTCTCCTTACCTCACCTGTCTATTCACCTCACCTGTCTATTCAGCTCAACTGTCTACTCACCTCACCTGTCTCCTTACCTCACCTGTCTATTCACCTCACCTGTCTATTCAGCTCAACTGTCTACTCACCTCACCTGTCTCCTTACCTCACCTGTCTATTCACCTCACCTGTCTACTCACCTCACCTGTCTCCTTACCTCACCTGTCTATTCACCTCACCTGTCTATTCAGCTCAACTGTCTACTCACCTCACCTGTCTACTCACCTCACCTGTCTACTCACCTCACCTGTCTACTCACCTCACCTGTCTCCTTACCTCACCTGTCTATTCACCTCACCTGTCTACTCACCTCACCTGTCTACTCACCTCACCTGTCTATTCACCTCAACTGTCTATTCAGCTCAACTGTCTACTCACCTCACCTGTCTACTCACCTCACCTGTCTACTCACCTCACCTGTCTCCTTACCTCACCTGTCTATTCACCTCACCTGTCTACTCACCTCACCTGTCTACTCACCTCACCTGTCTATTCACCTCAACTGTCTACTCACCTCACCTGTCTACTCACCTCACCTGTCTACTCACCTCACCTGTCTACTCACCTCACCTGTCTATTCACCTCACCTGTCTATTCACCTCACCTGTCTACTCACCTCACCTATCTACTCACCTCACCTGTCTCCTTACCTCACCTGTCTCCTTACCTCACCTGTCTCCTTACCTCACCTGTCTATTCACCTCACCTGTCTACTCACCTCACCTGTCTACTCACCTCACCTGTGAGGTGAATAAAATGTATTTACACTTGAATCAACTATTTCAATCTTTCTATGCATTAGCATGTTTGTTAGTGTACACTTGCTTGCTATTAGCTTTAGCACCTGCTTACAAATGTTTACATGAAATGTACCGCTCACACATCAAATGATATCAAGACATCCTCATACACACGTCATCATAAAATGATATCAAGACATCCTCATGCACACATCATCACTATCAGTGAAAATTGATATCAAGACACATCCTCATGCACACGTCATCACTATCAGTGAAAAATGCCTTCCATAGAACCTTCCATCGTTTGTGTTTCTTGGTGGAAGAAAGCGGGTGTTGCAAAGCAAGGTTGGTTGCATGAAGAAAAGCATGAAGTGAGTGATCAGTGACACGCTAACAGCCAATCAGGTGACAGTATCAACTATCAAGTTTGGTTGAGTCTTGAAGTGAGAAGACAAAGTCCACAGTGGCACTTTCTGTTCATGTGTAGCCGCGCTCACCCTTTAGAGCACAGCTGTAAGCTGCAGAGAACACTTAGCTCACCCTTTAGAGCACAGCTGTAAGCTACAGAGAACACGTAGCTCACCCTTTAGAGCACAGCTGTAAGCTGCAGAGAACACTTAGCTCACCCTTTAGAGCACAGCTGTAAGCTGCAGAGAACACTTAGCTCACCCTTTAGAGCACAGCTGTAGGCTGCAGAGAACACTTAGCTCACCCTTTAGAGCACAGCTGTAAGCTGCAGAGAACACTTAGCTCATCCTTTAGAGCACAAATGTAAGCTGCAGAGAACACTTAGCTCACTCTTTAGAGCACAGCTGTAAGCTGCAGAGAACACTTAGCTCACCCTTTAGAGCACAGCTGTAAGCTGCAGAGAACACTTCTCAGGTTAACATTTCTTTCTTACTATATTAAGCGGCGTGGCTCAGTTGGTAGAGCGGTGGTGACAGCAACTTGAGGCTTCCAGGTTCCATTCCAGCGTCCGCCATCCGAGTCACTGCCGCTGTGTCCTTGGGCAAGGCACTTTACCCTTGCTTTAAATGTTTACATTGCATTGTGTCCCTGCTCCTTATTTCCGATAGGGCTTTAAAAATATCCATCATGGACAGATCTAAAACATGTGGCAGGAAGTCCTTGGTTTATTTCCTGTTCTATGTTCTATGGTTAGCATCATCTCTTCCTGGTAACAGGGAGGAGGTGAAAAGAGTTGAGGGGCTGCTGAAGACCAAACTCAGGGACTCCAAGGAGAACTACAGGAGGAAGCTGAAGGACAACAACATGAAGGCGGTTTGGAGAGGTATGCAGATCAAACCGTCAGGGGGTACGGGGGTGGACGGAGATAAATAGAGGGTCAATGAACTAAAGCAGTTCTTTAACAGGTTTGACACAGTGGCTCCGACAAGCTCCTGCCCCCCCAAGACATGCCAGCAGGCCCCCTGACAACTTCAGCGAACCATTACACCCCCCCCCCCCCCCTCACAGCCCCCCAACTCCAATAACTACCTCCCCCCAATTAACACCTCACCCTCATAATATAATATAATATATTATTTATTATTATTATTGTCTATTGTGAGCGAATTCCCCCCAAGGATCAATAAAGTACTTTCTATTCTATTTGTGAGGCACACAACACAATTCAAAAGGTTTTCTTCAAACTCACTCACGAACTTTTGGCTTCCATTTTACTTCAACTTGAAGTTGGTTTTAGCTTGCACCCTTTTCTATGTTGTTGTGCTCTTTTGGACTGAGAGATATAAGCAGACATCGTATACAACCATAAGACCTGATTGAGAGATATAAGTAGACATCATAAACATCAATACGGCCTGATTGAGAGATATAAGTAGACATCATAAACATCAATACGGCCTGATTGAGAGGTATAAGCAGACATCATATACAACCATAAGGCATGATTGAGAGATATAAGTAGACATCATATACAACCATAAGGCATGATTGAGAGATATAAGCACACATCGTATACAACCATAAGACCTGATTGAGAGATATAAGTAGACATCATAAACATCAATATGGCCTGATTGAGAGATATAAGCAGACATCATATACAACCATAAGGCATGATTGAGAGATATAAGTAGACATCATATACAACCATAAGGCATGATTGAGAGATATAAGCACACATCGTATACAACCATAAGACCTGATTGAGAGATATAAGTAGACATCATAAACATCAATATGGCCTGATTGAGAGATATAAGCAGACATCATATACAACCATAAGGCATGATTGAGAGATATAAGTAGACATCATATACAACCATAAGGCATGATTGAGAGATATAAGCACACATCATATACAACCATAAGGCATGATTGAGAGATATAAGTAGACATCATATACAACCATAAGGCCTGATTGAGAAATATAAGTAGACATCATAGACAACCATAAGGCCTGATTGAGAGATATAAGCAGACATCATATACACCCATAAGGCCTGATTGAGAGATATAAGTATACATCATAAACATCAATACTGCCTGATTGAGAGATATAAGTAGACATCATATACATCCATAAAGCCTGATAGAGAGATATCAGTAGACAACATATATGACCATAAGGTCTGATTGAGAGATATAAGTAGACATCATATCATATAAGTAGACATCCCCCCATTAAAATGTGTTAAAAATTAACACATCTTATACATAGATACATATATATATATAATATGACATTTATTAAAGTTATACATCAATAAATATATATAATATGACATTTATTAAAGTTATACATCAATAAATATATAATATGACATTTATTAAAGTTATACATCAATAAATATATAATATGACATTTATTAAACATACTGTATTAGGGCTGGGAATATTTTACACTGCACCATTTTATATTCACAATCAATACTTTTAATAACATTGGATGTACTACATTCTTGCATACAACTATGATGTAGTACATTCCTGCATACAACTATGATGTACTACATTCCTGCATACAACTATGATGTACTACATTCATGCATACAACTATGATGTACTACATTCCTGCATACAACTATGATGTACTACATTCTTCCATACAACTATGATGTACTACATTCCTGCATACTACTATGATGTACTACATTCCTCCATACAACTATGATGTACTACATTCCTCCATACAACTATGATGTACTACATTCTTCCATACAACTATGATGTACTACATTCCTGCATACTATGATGTACTACATTCCTCCATACAACTATGATGTACTACATTCCTGTATACAACTATGTTGTTCTACATTTTTGCATACAACTTTGATGTACTCCATTCCTGCATACAACTATGATGTACTACATTCCTGCATACAACTATGATGTACTACATTCGTGCATACTACTATGATGTACTACATTCCTCCATACAACTATGATGTACTACAGTCGTGTATGCAACTATGATGTACTACATTCCTGCATACAACTACGATGTACTACATTCATGCATACAACTATGATGTACTACATTCCTCCATACAACTATGTTGTACTACATTCCTGCATACAACTATGATGTACTACATTCTTGCATACAACTATGATATACTACATTCTTGTATGCAACTATGTTGTACAACATTCCTGCATACAACTATGATGTACTACATTCCTGCATACAAATATGATGTACTACATTCTTCCATACAACTATGATGTACTACATTCCTGCATGCAACTATGATGTACTACATTCCTGCATACAAATATGATGTACTACTTTCCTGCATAAAACTATGATTTACTACATTCATGCATACAACTAAGATGTACTACATTCCTGCATACAACGATGATGTACTACATTCTTCCATACAACTATGATGTAATATATTCTTGCATACAACTATGATGTACTACATTCCTGCATACAACTATGATGTACTACACTCCTGCATACAACGATGATGTACTACATTCCTGTATACAACTACGTTGTTCTACATTTTTACATACAACTTTGATGTACTCCATTCCTGCATACAACTATGATGTACTACATTCCTGCATACAACTATGATGTACTACATTCCTGCATACAACTATGATGTACTACATTCCTGCATACAACTATGATGTACTACTTTCCTGCATAAAACTATGATTTACTACATTCATGCATACAACTATGATGTACTACATTCCTGCATACAACGATGATATACTACATTCCTGCATACAACTATGATGTACTACATTCTTCCATACAACTATGATGTGATATATTCTTGCATACAACTATGATGTACTACATTCCTGCATACAACTATGATGTACTACACTCCTGCATACAACGATGATGTACTACATTCCTGTATACAACTACGTTGTACTACATTCCTGCATACAACTATGATGTACTACACTCCTGCATACAACTATGATGTACTACATTCCTGTATACAACTACGTTGTTCTACATTTTTGCATACAACTATGATGTACTACATTCCTGCATACAACTATGATGTACTACACTCCTGCATACAACGATGATGTACTACATTCCTCCATACAACTATGATGTACTACATTCCTGCATACAACTATGATGTACTACATTCCTGCATACAACTATGATGTACTACATTCCTCCATACAACTATGATGTACTACATTCCTGCATACAACTATGATGTACTACATTCCTGCATACAACTATGATGTACTACATTCCTGCATACAACTATGATGTACTACATTCCTGCATACAACTATGATGTACTACATTCCTCCATGGATCTTGTGTGAGAGGAAGAGAGGGGGTCAATCTTTTTGCAATGCAGTCTGCTGAAAATAATGGAAAGTGTACTGAGGCTGTGTTGCAAGTGCCATAAAAGACTGTACTGCCATCCGGCGACTAAAGTAGATTTGTCACGTTTCATGTGTCGGGTAAAGCGTGACTCTATTGAGAAGAAGTTTGACTTGTCTTCTCTCCACGCACGTCTCAATGACTCATCACGCTAGCTTTCTCCAGGGGGTGGGGCTACGGTTGCCTGGCAACAGACGTGGCCAGGGGCTTGGCACGGGACAAGGTCCGCCTCCTGACAGAGCGTGTTGCCAGGCAACCCAGTGGAAAATGCGCTCGACTGAATTCCGCCAAAATAAGAGCGACGGAGAGAGGCCGCGGTTGCCGTGGTTACCATTGCGGCCCCGGCACGAGTCGGCGTTTGTCCCAACAAGTCTCCCCCTCCCCCTCCCCCTCCCCCGCTATGTGGCTGCACGCCAGCTGTGCGAGCCAAGGACAACATGGAGGAGGAGCAACACCCTGGCTGTCAGTTAGCATGTTAGCATCAGAGACTCGTGGCATGTAGGAAAAGGGGAGTGGTCACTTACGTCTTGTGGAGGTGGAGGGTGTGCGCGTGGTGGTTGTTGGCGGCGTTGCTTTTGTGCAGGCGCTCCAGCCGCTCCTTCTCCTTCTCCACGAAGTTGGTGTTGGTTCCCGTGCTGGTGGATGGCACTCGCCGCAGGCGGCTGTGCCCCCGGGCAGGGTTGGGGGGCGGCGGTGGAGCGATCTGCGTGGGTATGGCGGCGTCGTTGGTGCTGTTGTAGGCGCCGTGGTGGTGGCTGTGGTAGAGCGGGATGGAGGACGGCGGCTTGGGCGGGGCTTGGCTGTTGTGGTGGTGGTTCTTGGCGGGGGCCAAAGAGAACGGGGCCGGAGGCGGCGGCGGCGGAGGGGGAGGCAGAGGGGGTTCCGGAGGGGGCGCGGCGGCTTGGCGGTCCAAGCGCAAGTCCTTGTTCTCTTGGCTGAGCCGGTCCAGTTGGACCTCCAGCTCATCGATCCGCCGCCGCTGCGTTTCCAGAAGCTTCTGCTGGCTTTCAATGATGTTGTTGAGTTCCAGGAGGTACTCCACCGCCCGGTTGGGGCTTTCAGGGCTGCCCTGATTAGCATCCATGGCTAATGCTAACTTAGCTCAGGCTAAAAAGAAAACAAGTCAGACAGAGATGCCTTGTAGTCCACACCCTGAGGACATCTACACCACTACACAACTACCACCTAACCTCCACCCTCCCCCCCACCGGCACACAGTGGGGGGGAGAGGACTTCTTCTTCTTCAAGTTCTGCTGTGGAGCTCAAGATGGATCCCGCGCTCGCTGGCGCCCATCAGACGGCGGGACGCAGTGGTGGACCATCAGCTGCCGGAGTCAGGAGGTCCTCAGAGCCATGATGGAGGACAAGAGGACAAAATCTACTGAAAGAGGTGTCCAATCAGAGGGTCAGCGCTATCCTCTCCCTGAAATCCATGCGGGGTCACACCTGGCTGAGGACCAGAGGAGAGGAGAACCTGAGCTGAGGAGCAGCTGGCATGGTCCAAGTCTAGACCTGCCACACCTTCAGCTGGAACACGCTAGCAGCTGGGAAGTGGTCTTCAGGCATGGCCGCCCAGGAGAGATGAGGAGGAGCGATTGGAGTCTTGTGGTCCACGACTTCACTTGCAGGACCAGGACCAGGACCAGATGGGAGTCTTGTGGCCAACGACTTCACCTGCAGGACCAGGACCAGGACCAGGACCAGGCCACATCCTTGGCAGATCTTGATGGCACTTCTGGATCCTTCTTGGTGGTTCCATGGAAGAGAGGAGAAGACAACCGGACATCAGGACAACAAACTTCTTACACAACTCCAAAATATTTTTATCTTTCTGTCCTTCGCCTGTACGGCCAGCAGCTACTGGCTAACACTGCTAGCAGCTACTGGCCAACACTGCTAGCAGCTACTGGCTAATACTGCTATCAGCTACTGCCCAACACTGCTAGCAGCTACTAGCTAACACTGCTATCAGCTATTGGCTGACAATGCTAGCAGCTATGGGCCAACACTGCTAGCAGCTACTAGCTAACACTGCTAGCAGCTACTGGCTAACACTGCTAGCAGATACTGGCTAACACTGCTAGCTGTTATTGGCTAACACTGCTAGCAGCTACTGGCTAACACTGCTAGCAGATACTGGCTAACACCGCTAGCTGTTATTGGCTAACACTGCTAGCAGATACTGGCTAACACTGCTAGCTGTTATTGGCTAACACTGCTAGCAGCTACTAGCTAACACTGCTAGCAGCTATAGATGCCATGATGTGTACAGGGGGCTTGGGGCATCTTGACACACATACTGTGACGACCAGGGCGCATGATGATGCGGGTGTTGTTCTCCCAGGAATGCAGACGGGCTTCAAACAGAGCTTGCAGGTAGGAAAATGATTTATTAAAACATAAATCAGACGGGAACAAAGAAAAGTGTGCTCATAGCACTTAAGGTACAAAACTAAAGGGCTAGCGTGGGAGCTAGCAAGCCAAAATAGCCTAGCGCGATAGCTAGCAGCTAAAGAGCAGGAAACAAACGTCGTCATCTGTTGTGTGAAACAAACTAGGAAGGCAGAGCGACTCACTGGCAAGGCAGGCTTAAATAATGTGATTGATGGCTAACAGGTGAGCGTCCGGAAACACACGCGGCAGTGAAAACAATAAGCAGCCATGGCAACAAACTCAGGTGCACAAAACTAACAGAAAACACAAGTGCCTCCAAAACGTAAACAGAAATATGATCATAACACATACTGTATATACATATATACACACATATATACATGTATATACACATACTGTATATACTAAGGCTGCAGCTAACGATTATTTTTCTATCGATTAATCTATAGATTATTTTTTCGATTAATCGGTTAATCTATAGATTATTTTTTTCGATTAATCTATAGATTATTTTTCCTTTTACCGATTATTTTTTTTTATTTAAAATGAAGATGAAAAAATAAATGTTGGCCAGTTTTTTCAAAAGGCATGACTTTTATATACAAAACAAAAAGTATGGCCACTCAGTCAACATTGACAACAACATGACAAAATATTCTGTAACAATGTAAACATTTAAAACTTTTAACATTTAACAAAATTAAAAGTAGCTTATTTGCTTTTTAATGTGCAAATATAAAAGTAAACATCCAGTGCAAATCTTAATATTCTGGAATAGTATAAGCATTTCAAAAGTAAAAGTATTGCTTATTTTGCTTTAAAATGTGCAAAAATAAAGATAAACATCCAATACAAAAAAGTGCAAAACGAAATATTCTGTAACAGTGTAAACATTTCAACAAAAGTAAAAGTATTGCTTATTTTGCTTAATAACACAACAATGATAGTATGATTAAAGTGAAAGTTAATTGTTGGTTTGTACATAGTATATGTAACTGTTAATGTTGTAAAAGGTATTTGCACAACTAATTAACGTTAGCGTTAAAGAGGAGCGCGTCTTTGTAAACACTGAACAGGCACGCCAAACGCGCCTCTCAGAGCGAAACGGTGCTTTAGTTTATGAATTTACAACGCAGATACAAATGACACATTCATGTTTTTGTGTAATGATGACAACGTATACGCACGCAGACGATTGACTTGTTGATGGTGATGGCAAGAACGCTGTCGGGTGTTTTCTTTTCAAATGTTCGTTCATAGCCGTTGTGCTGCTATGATAGGCCATTTCCGCTCGACACAGTGTGCATACAACAACATTATTAGGCTGTTTATTGAAATACTCCCACACTTTTGACGACTTTTGGCGTGCTTTTTTCCCCTCGCTCGCATCGTCTGCTTTGCGCTCCGCCATGACAGTAAAGTAGTGTGACGTAAATATGCGACGCGCCGACGCACAAAAACGGCGTCGACGTATTTACGTAACCGATGACGTCGACTACGTCGACGCGTCGTTTCAGCCTTACATACATACACACATATATATACACACACATATACATACATACACACATATATACATATATACACACATATATACATATATACACACATATCCATACATACACACATACAGTATATACATACATACACACATATACACATATAAACACACATATATACATACAAACCCCGTTTCCATATGAGTTGGGAAATTGTGTTAGATGTAAATATAAACGGAATACAATGATTTGCAAATCCTTTTCAAGCCATATTCAGTTGAATATGCTACAAAGACAACATATTTGATGTTCAAACTCATAAACTTTATTTTTTTTTGCAAATAATCATTAACTTTAGAATTTGATGGCAGCAACACGTGACAAAGAAGTTAGGAAAGGTGGCAATAAATACTGATAAAGTTGAAGAATGCTCATCAAACACTTATTTGGAACATCCCACAGGTGTGCAGGCTAACTGGGAACAGGTGGGTGCCATGATTGGGTATAAAAACAGCTTCCCAAAAAATGCTCGGTCTTTCACAAGAAAGGATGGGGCGAGGTACACCCCTTTGTCCACAACTGCGTGAGCAAATAGTCAAACAGTTTAAGAACAACGTTTCTCAAAGTGACATTGCAAGAAATTGAGGGATTTCAACATCTACGCTCCATAATATCATCAAAAGGTTCAGAGAATGTGGAGAAATCACTCCACGTAAGAAACCAACATTGAATGACCGTGACCTTCCATCCCTCAGACGGCACTGTATCAAAAACCCACATCAATCTCTAAAGGATATCACCACATGGGCTCAGGAACACTTCAGAAAACCACTGTCACTAAATACAGTTGGTCGCTACATCTGTAAGTGCAAGTTAAAGCTCTACTATGCAAAGACAAAGCCATTTATCAACAACACCCAGAAACGCCGCCAGCTTCTCTGGGCCTGAGATCATCTAAGATGGACTCATGCAAAGTGGAAAAGTGTTCTGTGGTCTGACGAGTCCACATTTCAAATTGTTTTTGGAAATATTCGACATCGTGTCATCCGGACCAAAGGGGACGCGAACCATCCAGACTGTTATCGACGCAAAGTTCAAAAGGCAGCATGTGTGATGGTATGGGGGTGTATTAGTGCCCAAGACATGGGTAACTTACACATCTGTGAAGGCACCATTAATGCTGAAAGGTACATACAGGTTTTGGAACAACATATGCTGCCATCTAAGCGCCGTCTTTTTCATGGACGCCCCTGCTTATTTCAGCAAGACAATGCCAAGCCACATTCAGCACGTGTTACAACAGCGTGGCTTCGTAAAAAAAAGAGTGCGGGTACTTTCCTGGTACCGCCTGCAGTCCAGACCTGTCTCCCATCGAAAATGTGTGGCGCATTATGAAGCGTAAAATACGACAGCGGAGACCCCGGACTGTTGAACGACTGAAGCTCTACATAAAACAAGAATGGGAAAGAATTCCACTTTCAAAGCTTCAACAATTAGTTTCCTCAGTTCCATGAGTGTTGTTAAAAGGAAAGGCCATGTAACACAGTGGTGAACATGCCCTTTCCCAACTACTTTGGCACGTGTTGCAGCCATGAAATTCTAAAGTTAATTAGTATTTGCAAAAAAAAAAAAATCAAGTTTATGAGTTTGAACATCAAATATGTTGTCTTTGTAGCATATTCAACTGAATATGGCTTGAAAAGGATTTGCAAATCATTGTATTCCGTTTATATTTACATCTAACACAATTTCCCAACTCATATGGAAACGGGGTTTGTATATACACACATATACTTTAGTGTTAGTCAACAACTATCTTGAAACATACAGATGAAAAAACTACATTTTGTCCCTTAGGGGGGCGTGTGGGGGTGGAGGGGCGTGAGAGGCAATGGTGTAATAGCATCTTTAGTGTTAGTCAACAACTATCTTGACACATACAGATCAAAAAATACATTCTGTCCCTTAGGGGGGGGGGGGGGGGGGGGGCATGATAAATGAGAAGCACTCAATAATCTAGTCTTTCCAAATATTCACAGACTTATTTTCAGCTCCACTAGCTGCACGCTGACTACTCTAAAGTTGACTTATTGTTCCGAGCCAAGATGGCAGCAATTATTGCACACGAAGATGGCAGCGTGCACGTGCGCGTGCACGTGTGGTCGCCGCACACGCTCAGTGCAGCACCTGCAAAATGTCGCATGCAGCTCTGATGAAGAGGAGGATGATGAAGATGGCTATTGACCATGCTCACGTGCCCACGCTCACGCCCGCTCCTCTTCCTCACTGCTCCTCACCTTCATCATCCCTCTGCAGTGCGGACCACGCTGAAGAAGACGAGCGTGTCTTCCTCCTCCACCGCTGATGAAGATGAGGAGGAAAAGGGGAGGAGGAAGAGGAGGAGGAGGAGGCGCTGACTCCAGACAAGATGCATGCTGGGAAACCACAGCAGGACGCATTCATAATAACATGCAATATATACATGATGTAAGTATATATATATATATATATATATATATATATATATATATATATATATATACTTACATCATGTATATATTACATGTTATTATGAATTTTACTTATGTTAATAATAACATGTAATATATACATGATGTAAGTATATATATATATATATACTTGAAGCCAACAAGCAAACCGTCAACTTCCTTGACGTCACTTCCAACCTGAGAAATAACAGCTACCAACCATTCACGAAACTCAACACAACACTCCAATACGTGCACCATGACAGCAACCACCCACCCACCACCACGAAAAGAATACCTACCGGAATCAATAAAAGGCTATCGATGCTGTCATCTAGCAAAGCTGAATTTGACCAAGCAACCCCCCCGTACCAAAAAGCCCTTGATGAAAGCGGATACAATTTCACCCTCACCTATGAACCCACGCCAGGAAACCAGCCAAAAAAGAACAGAAAACGAAACGACATCATCTGGTACAACCCCCCATACAGCAAAAACGTCTCAACTAACATTGGACACAAATTCCTCAATCTGATTGACAAACACTTTCCCAAAGACAACACCCTAAGAAAAGTATTCAACAAGAACAACATTAAATTGAGCTACAGCTGCATGAACAATATACGACAAATCATCTCAAACCACAACAAAACAATTGCAAATGAGCCGTCGGCCCCCGGACAGAGCGACTCCAAAACCAACAAAGGCTGTAACTGTCGAAAGAAACCTGATTGCCCTCTCAACGGGGGGTGCTTACAAACATCAGTTGTCTACCAATCTAAGGTAATACGCAAGGACATTAACACATCCGACACATATGTAGGATTAACCGAGGGAGAATTCAAAACCAGATGGAACAATCACAAGGCTTCTTTCAGGAACAAAAACCTGCGAAATACCACAGAACTCAGCAAACACATTTGGGACCTCAAAGACAATAATGTTGAATATTCAATAACATGGCAAATTCTTGCATCCAGCACACCTTACAATAGTGGTAATAAAAGATGCAACCTATGCTTGAAAGAGAAACTGTTTATTATTTACCGTCCAGACCTGTCATCCCTCAACAAGCGCAGCGAAATTGTAACAGCATGCCGCCACAGACGGAAACACCTCCTAGGTAACACATGAGCCAATCACCACGCCCCTAGGCCAGCCTGTACCCACCCACTCTGTGCCCTATATAAACCATGGTATGCGAATGCTCCCATTAAAATCTCCTGATGATTGAGGGTACCCCCCCTCATGAAACAGGCCTGTAGAGATGAAATAGTCTTGTGATTTTTTTCTCCCACACATACATATATATATATATATATATATATATATATATATATATACTTACATCATGTATATATTACATGTTATTATGAATGTTACTACATGACATATATACTTACATCATGTATATATTACATGTTATTATGAATGTTACTACATGACATATATACTTACATCATGTATATATTACATGTTATTATGAATGTTACTACATGACATATATACTTACATCATGTATATATTACATGTTATTATGAATGTTACTAGATACTACATATATACTTACATCATGTATATATTACATGTTATTATGAATGTTACTACATGACATATATACTTACATCATGTATATATTACATGTTATTATGAATGTTACTACATGACATATATACTTACATCATGTATATATTACATGTTATTATGAATGTTACTACATGACATATATACTTACATCATGTATATATTACATGTTATTATGAATGTTACTACATGACATATATACTTACATCATGTATATATTACATGTTATTATGAATGTTACTACATGACATATATACTTACATCATGTATATATTACATGTTATTATGAATGTTACTACATGACATATATACTTACATCATGTATTAATTACATGTTATTATGAATGTTACTACATGACATATATACTTACATCATGTATATATTACATGTTATTATGAATGTTATTACATGATATATATATACATATGACATATGTCATGTAGTAACATTAAGATGTTTCTACCACTGAACATTCTGATAAGAATAGTTACAATATTTAGAATAGAATAGAATACAAAAGAAAGTACTTTATTGATCCCTGGGGAAAATTCAGCACCACAGTTCGCTCACAATACACAATAATAACAATAAATAATAATAAATAATATAATATATATATATATAATATATATCTATATATATAATATAATTTAATTAGACAAACATCACATCTCCAGCTAGTGAAGATACAGAATGTCTATGAAGAAGATCCTTGTGCACACAAACATTCCTTCTGACTCCTGAGGCCACCATTCCATTCACATTCCTTTCACATTCTATTTACATTCCATTCACATTCCTTTCACATTCTATTTACATTCCATTCACATTCCTTTCACATTCTATTCACATTCCATTCACATTCCTTTCACATTCCATTCACATTCCTTTCACATTCTATTCACATTCCATTCACATTCCTTTCACATTCCATTCACATTCCTTTCACATTCTATTTACATTCCATTCACATTCCTTTCACATTCCATTCACATTCCTTTCACATTCTATTTACATTCCATTCACATTCCATTCACATTCCATTCACATTCTACCAAGTATTAATGTAGCAACATTATTTTCAAACGTGTATCTCAATCTGTGCTTGTGTCATCCAATTCACGTGTTTGTGTACTTGTGTGTGTGTCTGTATCATAATGTGTGTGTGTGTTTGTGTGTCATAATGTGTGTGTGCGTGTCTGTATCATAAGGTGTGTGTGTGTCTGTATCATAATGTGTGTGTGTTTGTGTGTCATAATGTGTGTGTGTGTGTCTGTATCATAATGTGTTTGTGTGTGTGTGTGTGTGTGTGTGTCATAATGTGTGTGTGTATCTTAATATGTGTGTGTGTGTCTGTATCATAATGTGTGTCATAATGTGTGTGTGTGTGTGTCTGTATCATAATGTGTGTGTGTGTCTGTATCATAATGTGTGTGTGTTTGTGTGTCATAATGTGTGTGTGTGTCTGTATCATAATGTGTTTGTGTGTGTGTGTGTGTGTGTGTCATAATGTGTGTGTGTATATCTTAATATGTGTGTGTGTGTCTGTATCATAATGTGTGTGTCATAATGTGTGTGTGTGTGTCTGTATCACAAGGTGTGTGTGTGTCTGTATCATAGTGTTTGTGTCTATCCTAATGTGTGTGTCTGTATCATAATGTGTGTGTGTTTGTGTGTCATAATGTGTGTGTGTGTGTGTGTGTGTGTCTGTATCATAACGTGTGTGTGTGTGTGTGTGTGTGTCTGTATCGTAATGTGTTTGTGTGTGTGTGTCATAATGTGTGTGTCTGTATCATAATGTGTGTCATGATGTGTGTGTGTGTGTGTGTGTGTCTGTATCATAATGTTGTGTGTGTGTCTGTATCGTAATGTGTGTGTGTGTCTGTATCATAATGTGTGTGTCATGATGTGTGTGTGTGTGTGTGTGTGCGTGTGTCTGTATCATAATGTGTGTGTGTCTGTATCGTAATGTGTGTGTATCATAATGTGTTTGTGTGTGTGTCATAATGTGTGTGTGTCTGTATCATAGTGTGTGTGTGTGTGTCTGTATGTCTTTATCATAATGTGTGTGTAAGTGTGTGTCTGTATGATAATGTGTGTGTGTCTGTATCATTACATTAAACACTTCTTCCATGTAAGAGTTGTGTGTGTATTCAGATGTGTGTATGTGTAAAGCAATCTTACAGTACACACTTGCACCTACAGTACATACTTGCACCTACACACACACACTTACACCTACAGTACACACTTGCACCTACAGTACACACTTACACTTACAGTACACACTTGTACCTACAGTACACACTTACATCTACAGTACACACTTACATCTACAGTACACACTTACATCTACAGTACACACTTGCACCTACAATACACACTTGCACTTACACACACACTTACACCTACAGTACACACGTGCACTTACAGTACACACTTACACCTACAGTACACACTTACACTTACAGTTCACACTTACACCTACAGTACACACTTGCACTTACAGTACACACTTACACCTACAGTACACACTTGCACTTATAGTACACACTTACTCTGCACACTTACACCTACAGTACACACTTGACTAAGTCATTAAAGACATCTTGACTTAGTCATTAAAAACATCTTGACTAAGTCATTAAAGACATCCTGACTAAGTCATTAAAGACATCTTGACTTAGTCATTAAAAAACATCTTGACTAAGTCATTAAAGACATCCTGACTAAGTCATTAAAGACATGTTGACTAAGTCATTAAAGACATCCTGACTAAGTCATTAAAGACATCTTGACTTAGTCATTAAAAAACATCTTGACTAAGTCATTAAAGACATCTTGACTAAGTCATTAAAGACATCCTGACTAAGTCATTAAAGACATCTTGACTTAGTCATTAAAAAACATCTTGACTAAGTCATTAAAGACATCTTGACTAAGTCATTAAAGACATGTTGACTAAGTCATTAAAGACATCTTGACTTAGTCATTAAATACATCTTGACTAAGTCATTAAAGACATCTTGACTAAGTCATTAAAGACATCTTGACTAAGTCATTAAAGACATTTTGACTAAGTCATTAAATACATCTTGACTAAGTCATTAAAGACATCTTGACTTAGTCATTAAAAAACATCTTGACTAAGTCATTAAAGACATCTTGACTAAGTCATTAAAGACATATTGACTAAGTCATTAAATACATCTTGACTAAGTCATTAAAGACATCTTGACTAAGTCATTAAATACATATCGACTAAGCCATTAAATACATCTCGACTAAGTCATTAAATACATCTTGACTAAGTCATTAAAGACATCTTGACTAAGTCATTAAAGACATCTTGACTAAGTCATTAAATACATCTTGACTAAGTCATTAAATACATCTTGACTAAGTCATTAAAGACATCTTGACTAAGTCATTAAAAACATATTGACTAAGTCATTAAATACATCTTGACTAAGTCATTAAAGACATTTTGACTAAGTCATTAAATACATCTTGACTAAGTCATTAAAGACATCTTGACTTAGTCATTAAAACATCTTGACTAAGTCATTAAAGACATCCTGACTAAGTCATTAAAGACATCTTGACTTAGTCATTAAAAAACATCTTGACTAAGTCATTAAAGACATCCTGACTAAGTCATTAAAGACATGTTGACTAAGTCATTAAAGACATCCTGACTAAGTCATTAAAGACATCTTGACTTAGTCATTAAAAAACATCTTGACTAAGTCATTAAAGACATCTTGACTAAGTCATTAAAGACATCCTGACTAAGTCATTAAAGACATCTTGACTTAGTCATTAAAAAACATCTTGACTAAGTCATTAAAGACATCTTGACTAAGTCATTAAAGACATGTTGACTAAGTCATTAAAGACATATTTACTAAGTCATTAAATACATCTTGACTAAGTCATTAAAGACATCTTGACTAAGTCATTAAAGACATCTTGACTAAGTCATTAAAGACATTTTGACTAAGTCATTAAATACATCTTGACTAAGTCATTAAAGACATCTTGACTTAGTCATTAAAAAACATCTTGACTAAGTCATTAAAGACATCTTGACTAAGTCATTAAAGACATCTTGACTAAGTCATTAAATACATCTTGACTAAGTCATTAAAGACATCTTGACTAAGTCATTAAAGACATTTTGACTAAGTCATTAAAGACATCTTGACTAAGTCATTAAAGACATCTTGACTAAGTCATTAAAAACATATTGACTAAGTCATTAAAGACATCTTGACTAAGTCATTAAAGACATTTTGACTAAGTCATTAAATACATCTTGACTAAGTCATTAAAGGCATCTTGACTTAGTCATTAAAAAACATCTTGACTAAGTCATTAAAGACATCCTGACTAAGTCATTAAAGACATCTTGACTTAGTCATTAAAAAACATCTTGACTAAGTCATTAAAGACATATTTACTAAGTCATTAAATACATCTTGACTAAGTCATTAAATACATCTTGACTAAGTCATTAAATACATCCTGACTAAGTCATTAAAGACATCTTGACTAAGTCATTAAAGACATATTGACTAAGTCATTAAATACATCTTGACTAAGTCATTAAAGACATCTTGACTAAGTCATTAAATACATATCGACTAAGCCATTAAATACATCTCGACTAAGTCATTAAATACATCTTGACTAAGTCATTAAAGACATCTTGACTAAGTCATTAAAGACATCTTGACTAAGTCATTAAATACATCTTGACTAAGTCATTAAATACATCTTGACTAAGTCATTAAAGACATCTTGACTAAGTCATTAAAAACATATTGACTAAGTCATTAAAGACATCTTGACTAAGTCATTAAAGACATTTTGACTAAGTCATTAAATACATCTTGACTAAGTCATTAAAGACATCTTGACTTAGTCATTAAAACATCTTGACTAAGTCATTAAAGACATCCTGACTAAGTCATTAAAGACATCTTGACTTAGTCATTAAAAAACATCTTGACTAAGTCATTAAAGACATCCTGACTAAGTCATTAAAGACATGTTGACTAAGTCATTAAAGACATCCTGACTAAGTCATTAAAGACATCTTGACTTAGTCATTAAAAAACATCTTGACTAAGTCATTAAAGACATCTTGACTAAGTCATTAAAGACATCCTGACTAAGTCATTAAAGACATCTTGACTTAGTCATTAAAAAACATCTTGACTAAGTCATTAAAGACATCTTGACTAAGTCATTAAAGACATGTTGACTAAGTCATTAAAGACATATTTACTAAGTCATTAAATACATCTTGACTAAGTCATTAAAGACATCTTGACTAAGTCATTAAAGACATCTTGACTAAGTCATTAAAGACATTTTGACTAAGTCATTAAATACATCTTGACTAAGTCATTAAAGACATCTTGACTTAGTCATTAAAAAACATCTTGACTAAGTCATTAAAGACATCTTGACTAAGTCATTAAAGACATCTTGACTAAGTCATTAAATACATCTTGACTAAGTCATTAAAGACATCTTGACTAAGTCATTAAATACATATCGACTAAGCCATTAAATACATCTTGACTAAGTCATTAAAGACATCTTGACTAAGTCATTAAAGACATCTTGACTAAGTCATTAAATACATCTTGACTAAGTCATTAAATACATCTTGACTAAGTCATTAAAGACATCTTGACTAAGTCATTAAAAACATATTGACTAAGTCATTAAAGACATCTTGACTAAGTCATTAAAGACATTTTGACTAAGTCATTAAAGACATCTTGACTAAGTCATTAAAGACATCTTGACTAAGTCATTAAAAACATATTGACTAAGTCATTAAAGACATCTTGACTAAGTCATTAAAGACATTTTGACTAAGTCATTAAATACATCTTGACTAAGTCATTAAAGGCATCTTGACTTAGTCATTAAAAAACATCTTGACTAAGTCATTAAAGACATCCTGACTAAGTCATTAAAGACATCTTGACTTAGTCATTAAAAAACATCTTGACTAAGTCATTAAAGACATATTTACTAAGTCATTAAATACATCTTGACTAAGTCATTAAATACATCTTGACTAAGTCATTAAATACATCCTGACTAAGTCATTAAAGACATCTTGACTAAGTCATTAAAGACATATTGACTAAGTCATTAAATACATCTTGACTAAGTCATTAAAGACATCTTGACTAAGTCATTAAATACATATCGACTAAGCCATTAAATACATCTCGACTAAGTCATTAAATACATCTTGACTAAGTCATTAAAGACATCTTGACTAAGTCATTAAAGACATCTTGACTAAGTCATTAAATACATCTTGACTAAGTCATTAAATACATCTTGACTAAGTCATTAAAGACATCTTGACTAAGTCATTAAAAACATATTGACTAAGTCATTAAAGACATCTTGACTAAGTCATTAAAGACATTTTGACTAAGTCATTAAATACATCTTGACTAAGTCATTAAAGACATCTTGACTTAGTCATTAAAACATCTTGACTAAGTCATTAAAGACATCCTGACTAAGTCATTAAAGACATCTTGACTTAGTCATTAAAAAACATCTTGACTAAGTCATTAAAGACATCCTGACTAAGTCATTAAAGACATGTTGACTAAGTCATTAAAGACATCCTGACTAAGTCATTAAAGACATCTTGACTTAGTCATTAAAAAACATCTTGACTAAGTCATTAAAGACATCTTGACTAAGTCATTAAAGACATCCTGACTAAGTCATTAAAGACATCTTGACTTAGTCATTAAAAAACATCTTGACTAAGTCATTAAAGACATCTTGACTAAGTCATTAAAGACATGTTGACTAAGTCATTAAAGACATATTTACTAAGTCATTAAATACATCTTGACTAAGTCATTAAAGACATCTTGACTAAGTCATTAAAGACATCTTGACTAAGTCATTAAAGACATTTTGACTAAGTCATTAAATACATCTTGACTAAGTCATTAAAGACATCTTGACTTAGTCATTAAAAAACATCTTGACTAAGTCATTAAAGACATCTTGACTAAGTCATTAAAGACATCTTGACTAAGTCATTAAATACATCTTGACTAAGTCATTAAAGACATCTTGACTAAGTCATTAAATACATATCGACTAAGCCATTAAATACATCTTGACTAAGTCATTAAAGACATCTTGACTAAGTCATTAAAGACATCTTGACTAAGTCATTAAATACATCTTGACTAAGTCATTAAATACATCTTGACTAAGTCATTAAAGACATCTTGACTAAGTCATTAAAAACATATTGACTAAGTCATTAAAGACATCTTGACTAAGTCATTAAAGACATTTTGACTAAGTCATTAAAGACATCTTGACTAAGTCATTAAAGACATCTTGACTAAGTCATTAAAAACATATTGACTAAGTCATTAAAGACATCTTGACTAAGTCATTAAAGACATTTTGACTAAGTCATTAAATACATCTTGACTAAGTCATTAAAGACATCTTGACTTAGTCATTAAAAAACATCTTGACTAAGTCATTAAAGACATCCTGACTAAGTCATTAAAGACATCTTGACTTAGTCATTAAAAAACATCTTGACTAAGTCATTAAAGACATATTTACTAAGTCATTAAATACATCTTGACTAAGTCATTAAATACATCTTGACTAAGTCATTAAATACATCCTGACTAAGTCATTAAAGACATCTTGACTAAGTCATTAAAGACATATTGACTAAGTCATTAAATACATCTTGACTAAGTCATTAAAGACATCTTGACTAAGTCATTAAATACATATCGACTAAGCCATTAAATACATCTCGACTAAGTCATTAAATACATCTTGACTAAGTCATTAAAGACATCTTGACTAAGTCATTAAAGACATCTTGACTAAGTCATTAAATACATCTTGACTAAGTCATTAAATACATCTTGACTAAGTCATTAAAGACATCTTGACTAAGTCATTAAAAACATATTGACTAAGTCATTAAAGACATCTTGACTAAGTCATTAAAGACATTTTGACTAAGTCATTAAATACATCTTGACTGAGTCATTAAAGACATCTTGACTTAGTCATTAAAACATCTTGACTAAGTCATTAAAGACATCCTGACTAAGTCATTAAAGACATCTTGACTTAGTCATTAAAAAACATCTTGACTAAGTCATTAAAGACATCCTGACTAAGTCATTAAAGACATGTTGACTAAGTCATTAAAGACATCCTGACTAAGTCATTAAAGACATCTTGACTTAGTCATTAAAAAACATCTTGACTAAGTCATTAAAGACATCTTGACTAAGTCATTAAAGACATCCTGACTAAGTCATTAAAGACATCTTGACTTAGTCATTAAAAAACATCTTGACTAAGTCATTAAAGACATCTTGACTAAGTCATTAAAGACATGTTGACTAAGTCATTAAAGACATATTTACTAAGTCATTAAATACATCTTGACTAAGTCATTAAAGACATCTTGACTAAGTCATTAAAGACATCTTGACTAAGTCATTAAAGACATTTTGACTAAGTCATTAAATACATCTTGACTAAGTCATTAAAGACATCTTGACTTAGTCATTAAAAAACATCTTGACTAAGTCATTAAAGACATCTTGACTAAGTCATTAAAGACATCTTGACTAAGTCATTAAATACATCTTGACTAAGTCATTAAAAACATATTGACTAAGTCATTAAAGACATCTTGACTAAGTCATTAAAGACATTTTGACTAAGTCATTAAATACATCTTGACTAAGTCATTAAAGACATCTTGACTTAGTCATTAAAAAACATCTTGACTAAGTCATTAAAGACATCCTGACTAAGTCATTAAAGACATCTTGACTTAGTCATTAAAAAACATCTTGACTAAGTCATTAAAGACATATTTACTAAGTCATTAAATACATCTTGACTAAGTCATTAAATACATCTTGACTAAGTCATTAAATACATCCTGACTAAGTCATTAAAGACATCTTGACTAAGTCATTAAAGACATATTGACTAAGTCATTAAATACATCTTGACTAAGTCATTAAAGACATCTTGACTAAGTCATTAAATACATATCGACTAAGCCATTAAATACATCTCGACTAAGTCATTAAATACATCTTGACTAAGTCATTAAAGACATCTTGACTAAGTCATTAAAGACATCTTGACTAAGTCATTAAATACATCTTGACTAAGTCATTAAATACATCTTGACTAAGTCATTAAAGACATCTTGACTAAGTCATTAAAAACATATTGACTAAGTCATTAAAGACATCTTGACTAAGTCATTAAAGACATTTTGACTAAGTCATTAAATACATCTTGACTAAGTCATTAAAGACATCTTGACTTAGTCATTAAAACATCTTGACTAAGTCATTAAAGACATCCTGACTAAGTCATTAAAGACATCTTGACTTAGTCATTAAAAAACATCTTGACTAAGTCATTAAAGACATCCTGACTAAGTCATTAAAGACATGTTGACTAAGTCATTAAAGACATCCTGACTAAGTCATTAAAGACATCTTGACTTAGTCATTAAAAAACATCTTGACTAAGTCATTAAAGACATCTTGACTAAGTCATTAAAGACATCCTGACTAAGTCATTAAAGACATCTTGACTTAGTCATTAAAAAACATCTTGACTAAGTCATTAAAGACATCTTGACTAAGTCATTAAAGACATGTTGACTAAGTCATTAAAGACATATTTACTAAGTCATTAAATACATCTTGACTAAGTCATTAAAGACATCTTGACTAAGTCATTAAAGACATCTTGACTAAGTCATTAAAGACATTTTGACTAAGTCATTAAATACATCTTGACTAAGTCATTAAAGACATCTTGACTTAGTCATTAAAAAACATCTTGACTAAGTCATTAAAGACATCTTGACTAAGTCATTAAAGACATCTTGACTAAGTCATTAAATACATCTTGACTAAGTCATTAAAGACATCTTGACTAAGTCATTAAATACATATCGACTAAGCCATTAAATACATCTTGACTAAGTCATTAAAGACATCTTGACTAAGTCATTAAAGACATCTTGACTAAGTCATTAAATACATCTTGACTAAGTCATTAAATACATCTTGACTAAGTCATTAAAGACATCTTGACTAAGTCATTAAAAACATATTGACTAAGTCATTAAAGACATCTTGACTAAGTCATTAAAGACATCTTGACTAAGTCATTAAAGACATCCTGACTAAGTCATTAAAGACATCTTGACTAAGTCATTAAAGACATATTTACTAAGTCATTAAATACATCTTGACTAAGTCATTAAAGACATCCTGACTAAGTCATTAAAGACATCTTGACTAAGTCATTAAAGACATATTTACTAAGTCATTAAATACATCTTGACTAAGTCATTAAATACATCCTGACTAAGTCATTAAAGACATCTTGACTAAGTCATTAAAGACATCTTGACTAAGTCATTAAATACATCTTGACTAAGTCATTAAAGACATCTTGACTAAGTCATTAAAAACATATTGACTAAGTCATTAAAGACATCTTGACTAAGTCATTAAAGACATCTTGACTAAGTCATTAAAGACATCCTGACTAAGTCATTAAAGACATCTTGACTAAGTCATTAAAGACATATTTACTAAGTCATTAAATACATCTTGACTAAGTCATTAAAGACATCCTGACTAAGTCATTAAAGACATCTTGACTTAGTCATTAAAAAACATCTTGACTAAGTCATTAAAGACATCTTGACTAAGTCATTAAAGACATCTTGACTAAGTCATTAAATACATCTTGACTAAGTCATTAAAGACATCTTGACTAAGTCATTAAATACATATCGACTAAGCCATTAAATACATCTTGACTAAGTCATTAAAGACATCTTGACTAAGTCATAAAAGACATCTTGACTAAGTCATTAAATACATCTTGACTAAGTCATTAAATACATCTTGACTAAGTCATTAAAGACATCTTGACTAAGTCATTAAAAACATATTGACTAAGTCATTAAAGACATCTTGACTAAGTCATTAAAGACATCTTGACTAAGTCATTAAAGACATCCTGACTAAGTCATTAAAGACATCTTGACTAAGTCATTAAAGACATATTTACTAAGTCATTAAATACATCTTGACTAAGTCATTAAAGACATCCTGACTAAGTCATTAAAGACATCTTGACTAAGTCATTAAAGACATATTTACTAAGTCATTAAATACATCTTGACTAAGTCATTAAATACATCCTGACTAAGTCATTAAAGACATCTTGACTAAGTCATTAAAGACATCTTGACTAAGTCATTAAATACATCTTGACTAAGTCATTAAAGACATCTTGACTAAGTCATTAAAAACATATTGACTAAGTCATTAAAGACATCTTGACTAAGTCATTAAAGACATCTTGACTAAGTCATTAAAGACATCCTGACTAAGTCATTAAAGACATCTTGACTAAGTCATTAAAGACATATTTACTAAGTCATTAAATACATCTTGACTAAGTCATTAAAGACATCCTGACTAAGTCATTAAAGACATCTTGACTAAGTCATTAAAGACATATTTACTAAGTCATTAAATACATCTTGACTAAGTCATTAAATACATCCTGACTAAGTCATTAAAGACATCTTGACTAAGTCATTAAAGACATCTTGACTAAGTCATTAAATACATCTTGACTAAGTCATTAAAGACCACATTTAGCTGATGCTAGCTGTTAGCTGCTAGTCATTAGCATGATTCATAACAGCGTGGTGACGTCACCTCACGTAAAAAGATGGCGTGGAAATGACAAGCCAACAATAAACGTGACGTCATCATGTCGGTGTGGAAGAGAAGAAGTGACGTACTCACTCACTCACTCTGGTCCTGAAGACTCACTAACGTCTCACATGGAGGAAGAACAACTTCATCTTCCTCCTCTTCCTCTGCTTCCTCCTCGCTGACACAGGCAGAGCAGAGATCGTCTAATGTGAGAAGATGCGTCACTCCGACATAAATAACCACAACAAAAGACCAAAACATCATCAGAATTGATTTGTCATTTTAGGAGAATAAAACTAGAAGAATATGTTTTACACATCCGAGTTTTATTTTAGTGGAATAATGTCAGAATATTTGATCATTCAAATGAATGATTGAAATATGAATGATTGAAATATGAATGATTGAAATATGAATGATTGAAATAAGTGCAATGATAATATTTTGGCATGTTTGTATTATTACAAGAAGAAAGTAATCATTTAGGAGAAGAATCAAATAGAACACTTTTGGCCAACTAAGTCATATTTGATGAGAATATTTGAGTTGTGAATATTTCTTCTGATCATATTTCAACCATGAAGATGATATTTTATTTCTATGCTGTCATCTTCTTTGACACACATCTTCTGCATTAAATATAAATGTCCATTGTAATGTTAAATATGAATTGATGTGGTGAGCAGGAGACGTCTGAGAGGAATAATCACACACACAACAATCAAAGTTCTAACAAAACAGCAATAAAGTTCATTTCTGAAAGTGAAGATGAAAAAAAAAGTTATTTTCCGTGAAAAATGTTGCTGATTACAGTCACAAAGTGCTAGAACTTTCTTCACACGTGACTAAACTTACAAGTAAAAAGACTTTTCTCTGCAGCAGAGTGAGTGCTCGCCTGCATTTTGCTCCTCTTTGGCGTCTCCCTGCTGCCGCCAGCAGGGGGCGCCACCTGGCAAGAAGAGAGAAGTTGGAGAAGAAGAAGAAAATGGTGAGAATCCCACTCCAATGTAAAAATAAATATATTTCAATAATTCATGACTCTTCTTGTATCCATGGCAACAACACCTTCATCCATCCTTGAGCAGCACGGCCATTAGTGGGAGGACAAATATGACTCACACACACACACACACACACACACACACACACACACACACACACACACACACACACACACACACACACACACACACACATACATACACACACACACACACACACACACACACACACACACACACACACACACACACACACACACACACACACACATACATACACACACACACACACACACACACACACACACACACACACACACACACACACACACACACACACACACACACACACACACACACCTCTTTAGGACCACCTCCTACACGGCAAGTGGATGATGAGTAATGTCTCCACCTAGTGATGAAAGGGTGAATTACACTTCCTTCAACCATAAACCTCATTGACTAAACAATATTTCAATGTAAAAAAAAAACATAACTATTTTATTGTTCTTTAGACTAAATAGAATACAAAAATTAACCAATTTAAGAGATGTGCTGTCCTCTAGTGGCTAATATGAAAACTGCAGCTTGTGCTGAGTAAAGTAACAGCATTCATACACGGGGGGGGCAGTAAAGTAACATCATTCATACACGGGGGGGGCAATAAAGTAACACTTTCATACACAGGGGGGGCAGTGAAGTAACAGCATTCATACACAGGGGGGGCAGTAAAGTAACAGCATTCATACACAGGGGGGCAGTAGAGTAACACTTTCATACACAGGGGGGGCAGTAAAGTAACACTTTCATACACAGGGGGGGCAGTGAAGTAACAGCATTCATACACGGGGGGGCAATAAAGTAACAGCATTCATACACAGGGGGGGCAGTAAAGTAACGACTCTCATACACAGGGGGGGCAGTAAAGTAACGACTCTCATACACAGGGGGGCAGTAAAGTAACAGCATTCATACACAGGGGGGCAGTAAAGTAACACTTTCATACACAGGGGGGGCAGTGAAGTAACAGCATTCATACACGGGGGGGGCAATAAAGTAACAGCATTCATACACAGGGGGGGCAGTAAAGTAACAGCATTCATACACAGGGGGGGGCAGTAAAGTAACAGCATTCATACACAGGGGGGGGCAGTAAAGTAACGACTCTCATACACAGGGGGGGCAGTAAAGTAACAGCATTCATACACAGGGGGGGGGGCAGTAAAGAGACAAGAATGACACTAATATTTATTTATTTAATAATAAATAAATAACAATCAAATCATCTTTTTGAAGAAGAGTCCAAATATTTATCAGAAGACACATCGTCTTTAATTAACAATCTTTTGACTGACATCCAACAGGGACTGCCTGTAGGTCACATGACCATATTTGAACAACAGTAATAATATTTGCAAGAACATTTTGTTTCAGGGTCATAGTTCATTTTGCTTAATTGACCTTCAAGTCACATGACAACGAGAGGGGGGCCTTAGGGCGGGGGGGGGGGGGGGGGGGGAGACGCTGCTGTCATTTAGAGGATCTTTGAACGTTTTTGTAGCGCGTCCTTTAACATATGGAGCTCCTGACATAGATTAAAAACATCATAAGGAGCTCTTGACGTATAGTATAGAGGATCTTTGATCAGTGTTTTGTAGCACATCTTTAAAATCAGTATATGGAGCTCCTGACGTATAGAGGATCTTTGATTAGAATGACGTAGTATCTTTTAAAACAGTATATGAAACGCCTGGCTTTAAAGGATCTTTGATTGTGTTTTTGTAGCACAATTTTTAACACACAATATAGAGCTCTTGATGGATAGAGGATCTTTGATCAGTGTTTTGTAGCACATCTTTAAAAACAGCACATCTCCAGACAATTAGAGGATCTTTGATTAATGTTTTGTAGTACATCTTTAAAAACATCTAGGAGCTCTTGACGTATAGTATAGAGGATCTTTGATCATTGTTTTGGAATCCTTCTTTAAAAACAGCAAACAGAACTCCTGACACATAGAGGATCTTTGACTAGAGTTTTGTAGCACATATTTAAAAACAGCAGAGTACTCCTGTTATTTGGAGGATCTTTGATTGGTGTTTTTGTAGCACACCTTAAGTGTAATCTAAATGTTATGTTATCACTGAATTGTTAGTGGAATAGGATGAAAGCATGAATTGTTAGTGGAATAGGATGAAAGCATGAATGGTTAGTGGAATAGGATGAAAGCATGAATAGTTAGTGGAATAGGATGAAAGCATGAATTGTTAGTGGAATAGGATGAAAGCATGAATAGTTAGTGGAATAGGATGAAAGCATGAATGGTTAGTGGAATAGGATGAAAGCATGAATAGTTAGTGGAATAGGATGAAAGCATGAATAGTTAGTGGAAAAGGATGAAAGCATGAATAGTTAGTGGAATAGGATGAAAGCATGAATAGTTCGTGGAAAAGGATGAAAGCATGAATAGTTAGTGGAATAGGATGAAAGCATAAATAGTTAGTGGAAAAGGATGAAAGCATGAATAGTTAGTGGAATAGGATGAAAGCATGAATAGTTAGTGGAAAAGGATGAAAGCATGAATGGTTAGTGGAATAGGATGAAAGCATGAATAGTTAGTGGAAAAGGATGAAAGCATGAATAGTTAGTGGAATAGGATGAAAGCATGAATAGTTAGTGGAAAAGGATGAAAGCATGAATAGTTAGTGGAATAGGATGAAAGCATGAATAGTTAGTGGAAAAGGATGAAAGCATGAATAGTTAGTGGAAAAGGATGAAAGCATGAATAGTTAGTGGAATAGGATGAAAGCATGAATAGTTAGTGGAAAAGGATGAAAGCATGAATAGTTAGTGGAATAGGATGAAAGCATGAATAGTTAGTGGAAAAGGATGAAAGCATGAATAGTTAGTGGAAAAGGATGAAAGCATGAATAGTTAGTGGAAAAGGATGAAAGCATGAATAGTTAGTGGAAAAGGATGAAAGCATGAATAGTTAGTGGAATAGGATGAAAGCATGAATAGTTAGTGGAATAGGATGAAAGCATGAATAGTTAGTGGAATAGGATGAAAGCATGAATAGTTAGTGGAATAGGATGAAAGCATGAATAGTTAGTGGAATAGGATGAAAGCATGAATAGTTAGTGGAAAAGGATGAAAGCATGAATAGTTAGTGGAATAGGATGAAAGCATGAATAGTTAGTGGAAAAGGATGAAAGCATGAATAGTTAGTGGAAAAGGATGAAAGCATGAATAGTTAGTGGAATAGGATGAAAGCATGAATAGTTAGTGGAATAGGATGAAAGCATGAATAGTTAGTGGAATAGGATGAAAGCATGAATAGTTAGTGGAAAAGGATGAAAGCATGAATAGTTAGTGGAAAAGGATGAAAGCATGAATAGTTAGTGGAATAGGATGAAAGCATGAATAGTTAGTGGAAAAGGATGAAAGCATGAATAGTTAGTGGAATAGGATGAAAGCATGAATAGTTAGTGGAAAAGGATGAAAGCATGAATAGTTAGTGGAATAGGATGAAAGCATGAATGGTTAGTGGAATAGGATGAAAGCATGAATAGTTAGTGGAAAAGGATGAAAGCATGAATGGTTAGTGGAATAGGATGAAAGCATGAATGGTTAGTGGAAAAGGATGAAAGCATGAATAGTTAGTGGAAAAGGATGAAAGCATGAATAGTTAGTGGAATAGGATGAAAGCATGAATAGTTAGTGGAAAAGGATGAAAGCATGAATGGTTAGTGGAATAGGATGAAAGCATGAATGGTTAGTGGAAAAGGATGAAAGCATGAATAGTTAGTGGAAAAGGATGAAAGCATGAATAGTTAGTGGAATAGGATGAAAGCATGAATAGTTAGTGGAAAAGGATGAAAGCATGAATAGTTAGTGGAAAAGGATGAAAGCATGAATAGTTAGTGGAATAGGATGAAAGCATGAATAGTTAGTGGAAAAGGACGAAAGCATGAATAGTTAGTGGAATAGGATGAAAGCATGAATAGTTAGTGGAAAAGGACGAAAGCATGAATAGTTAGTGGAATAGGACGAAAGCATGAATAGTTAGTGGAATAGGATGAAAGCATGAATGGTTAGTGGAATAGGATGAAAGCATGAATGGTTAGTGGAATAGGATGAAAGCATGAATTGTTAGTGGAATAGGATGAAAGCATGAATAGTTAGTGGAATAAGACCCCCACAAATCATATTCCACTTTCCAAACAGACTTTTGAGGGACATTTTTATCTTTTGAGGGACATTCTTATCGCTCCTCGTCCTGAAATATTTTCTCTTTCCAATCAAGCAAACAAGGCCGAAGCGCTCCAGAGGCGTTTTATTCTGAAAAACCAATCAAGATGATGACAGGAAGTGATTGCAAGAAGAAATGTTATCTCCCAAATTGGACAATTCCCAAGCACTTTTCCTTCCATTGTGTTTCTTCACATTTACATTCTCATCTGTTTGTTGCTATTTCTATTGCTGCAACTGTTGCCATAGCAACCAACACAAACTACTTCCAACTGCAATTGTATTTGTCCAACTTGTATAGTTTTGGAATGATGAACATCATCACCAGCCACATAAAACATGATTAACATAAAAGATATATTAGTTAGTCAGCACAAATAAATGGGACACATTTGGCGAGATTTTGTCCAAACATGTTAATTATACGGTAATTACATGTTAATAACATACACATGATCATTCATTAATAACATACAACTATATTGTGTTGGCAGCACAGACATATGGAAAAGTTGGGCCCCTCAAGTTAAGTAGTAGGGGGCGACTTGTCCAGGGTGTACCCCGCCTTCCGCCCGATTGTAGCTGAGATAGGCTCCAGCGCCCCCCGCGACCCCAAAAGGGAATAAGCGGTAGAAAATGGATGGATGGATAGTGTAGTAGACCTAAGTATTCATTAAGTACCACCATAATGACAACATTAAATACAGTAGTGTAGTAGACCTAAGTATTCATTAAGTACCACCATAATGACAACATTAAATACAGTAGTGTAGTAGACTAAGTATTCATTAAGTACCACCATAATGACAACATTAAATACAGTAGTGTAGTAGACCTAAGTATTCATTAAGTACCACCATAATGACAACATTAAATACAGTAGTGTAGTAGACCTAAGTATTCATTAAGTACCACCATAATGACAACATTAAATACAGTAGTGTAGTAGTCCTAAGTATTCATTAAGTACCACCATAATGACAACATTAAATACAGTAGTGTAGTAGACCTAAGTATTCATTAAGTACCACCATAATGACAACATTAAATACAGTAGTGTAGTAAACCTAAGTATTCATTAAGTACCACCATAATGACAACATTAAATACAGTAGTGTAGTAGACCTAAGTATTCATTAAGTACCACCATAATGACAACATTAAATACAGTAGTGTAGTAGACTAAGTATTCATTAAGTACCACCATAATGACAACATTAAATACAGTAGTGTAGTAGACCTAAGTATTCATTAAGTACCACCATAATGACAACATTAAATACAGTAGTGTAGTAGACTAAGTATTCATTAAGTACCACCATAATGACAACATTAAATACAGTAGTGTAGTAGACCTAAGTATTCATTAAGTACCACCATAATGACAACATTAAATACAGTAGTGTAGTAGACCTAAGTATTCATTAAAAACAAAGCAATTTTATTGAACATGTTTGACCACTGTAACATGACACACAGTTTGAACAGTAACACTGTGTTGGAATATGGACCCCTAGTGGTACACCTACCCAGATTGTCCTTGAAGAGTCCAGGTCTTGTGGGGGAGGAGCTAGTGAGGAACAAAGCAACAGTGATGTGGAGGATGGGGGAGGATGGGGGAGGGGCATGCTGAGAATTAATTGCCTCCTGTGTGTGATTGGCTGAGGGCGGCGCCACAGAAGAAGAAGAAGAAGAAGAAGAAGAAGAAGAAGAAGAAGAAGAAGAAGAAGAAGAAGAACGCTCCTGGTGCTCCTGGTGCTCCTGCTGGGGATGAAGGCAGTGATGATGGAGGAAGCAGCCAGCAGGGAGAGGGGGTTGTCCTGGTAGTTGCTGCCCAGGCAGGGAGCACCTTGTGTGGGAGGACAGTCTGGCAGGAGAGGGGGTTGTCCTGGTAGTTGCTGCCCAGGCAAGGAGCACCTTGTGTGGGAGGAATGTCTGGCAGGTCCCCTCTGACGTCTGGCTGGGAAACATCTGGAAAGGTGCAGTTGGAACATCTTCTATTAACGCTCAATTTATTGATTTTAATCTCACCTTATTGATCGCCTGCTACCTTCATTCATAACAAATATTAATTATTGATCGCCTGCTTCATAACAAATATTAACTTTTGTTCGCCTGCTACCTTCATTCATAACAATTATTAATTATTGATCGCCTGCTACTTTCATTCATAACAAATATTAACTATTGATCGCCTGCTACCTTCATTCATAACAATTATTAATTATTGATCGCCTGCTTCATAACAAATATTAACTATTGATCGCCTGCTACCTTCATTCATAACAATTATTACCTATTGATCGCCTGCTTCATAACAAATATTAACTATTGATCGCCTGCTTCATAACAAATATTAACTATTGATCGCCTGCTGCCTTCATTCATAACAATTATTAATTATTGATCGCTTGCTACCTTCATTCATAACAAATATTAACTATTGATCGCCTGCTACCTTCATTCACAACAATTATTAATTATTGATCGCCTGCTACTTTCATTCATAACAAATATTAACTATTGATCGCCTGCTACCTTCATTCATAACAATTATTAATTATTGATCGCCTGCTTCATAACAAATATTAACTATTGATCGCCTGCTACATTCATTCATAACAAATATTACCTATTGATCGCCTGCTTCATAACAAATATTAACTATTGATCGCCTGCTGCCTTCATTCATAACAATTATTAATTATTGATCGCCTGCTACCTTCATTCATAACAAATATTAACTATTGATCGCCTGCTACCTTCATTCACAACAATTATTAATTATTGATCGCCTGCTACTTTCATTCATAACAAATATTAACTATTGATCGCCTGCTTCATAACAAATATTAACTATTGATCGCCTGCTACATTCATTCATAACAAATATTACCTATTGATCGCCTGCTTCATAACAAATATTAACTATTGATCGCCTGCTACCTTCATTCATAACAAATATTACCTATTGATCGCCTGCTTCATAACAAACATTAACTATTGATCGCCTGCTACATAACAAATACTACCTTTTTATTTGTCTACTTATGATTCTTGCTTGTCAACATCATATACTTATTTGACATATACTTATATTATATATACTCGTATACTTATTTGACATGTCTATCGCCTCAACTATACATTTTGGTTCATATTCTTTATTTTTAATTAACTAATTTTAAAAAAAATATTTCACATATTTATTTGGAATTGTTTTTCTAATTTTATTTGAATGTTTTTTTGTTTTTTTTTAAATTACATTTTAAAATGTTTAAATATTTTTCCGTTTTCCTCTGCATATTTTATTTTAAATGTATTTATTTTTTTAATTTATATATATTTTAAAATATTGTTTTTGTATTCCTTTTCTTATTTTCATTAAAAAAAAAGTTATTTATTTTATTTTATACATTTTACAATACATATATATATATACCGTATTCATACATTCATATCTTTTTTTTTTATCCTATTCCTTTCCAAGCACTCTGACAAAAACCGAACCAAATGTTCTCTGATGAGAAATCATGGCGATCCAAACAATGCGTACTAAAATATGAGCACAAAACACATTTAATGGAGAAAGTGATTATAGTTCTACATGAATAAAGACATTTAAATAATAAATAAAAGCAGAGAAGGGAAGAGATACACGCTCGTCACCTTCGTACTTTGTGAGTAAGTATTTTTTTAATTCAATAGTGTTTCTCACCTTCTTTATCAAAGTGCTTTTTTTTTTCTCCACAGCAAATAATCATGTAGTCGTTCTAAAAGTGAGGTGTACTTGTTGCAGTCAAATTCTGGCCATCCAGTTTATTAACGTAAAATCTACTGACTGTAATCTTTTATAGAGTATTATATGTGTGTATCAAATGTAAGCACGATTGCTTCAACAACATGGCTGCCATCAAGCTAATTAGCTATTAGCAGGGCACACATACATTGTAAACATTTGATTTTGAATTAGCTGTCTAATCATTCATGAAAGCTCGTCAATTGTCTGTTTGACATCCTAGCTACAGTTGTGTTAGCTCGCTCTAATAATGAGCTATTTTAAAACAAAAACAACATTCTGAACATGGAATTTGAATGTAGATTAGCTAGTAATCATTCATGATGTGTAGTCTATGATGCTAGTCTGACATCCTAGTTTCATCTTCGTTAACTAGTAATCATTCATGATGTGTAGTCCATGATGCTAGTCTGACATCCTCGTTAACTAGTAATCATTCATGATGTGTAGTCCATGATGCTAGTCTCACATCCTAGTTTCATCTTCGTTAACTAGTAATCATTCATGATGTGTAGTCCATGATGCTAGTCTGACATCCTAGTTTCATCCTCGTTAGCTAGTAATCATTCATGATGTGTAGTCCATGATGCTAGTCTGACATCCTCGTTAGCTAGCTCATACAACTTTCAAACAAAAACAACATTCCAAACATGGCTGATGTTAATTCTGAAAGTACATTTAGCTCTCACTCATGAAATGTACTAACTGCTTGTAAAGTCTGTTAGTCACTAGCTACAGCTGTGTTAGCTAGTTTATTATGAGGAGCCATTTTAAAATAAAAACAATGTTTAAAACATGTTGAAGTAGATTAGCGGTCTAATCTTTTATAAAATTGTAGAGAAGTATTTTTGCTGCTCGTAGTCTAGGATCATATGTAGGTAGTTAGGTAGGTAGGTAGGTAGGTCTACGTAGTCTAAGATCGTAGGTAGGTAGGTAGGTTTACATAGTCTAAGATTGTAGGTAGGTAGGTAGGTAGGTAGGTAGGTAGGTCTACGTAGTCTAAGATTGTAGGTAGGTAGGTAGGTAGGTCTACGTAGTCTAAGATTGTAGGTAGGTAGGTAGGTAGGTAGGTAGGTAGGTAGGTCTACGTAGTCTAAGATCGTAGGTAGGTAGGTAGGTAGGTAGGTCTACATAGTCTAAGATCGTAGGTAGGTAGGTAGGTAGGTTTACGTAGTCTAAGATCGTAGGTAGGTAGGTAGGTAGGTAGGTCTACGTAGTCTAAGATCATAGGTAGGTAGGTAGGTAGGTAGGTAGGTAGGTAGGTAGGTCTACGTAGTCTAAGATCATAGGTAGGTCGGTAGGTAGGTAGGTAGGTAGGTAGGTAGGTAGGTAGGTAGGTAGGTAGGTCTACGTAGTCTAAGATCATAGGTAGGTAGGTAGGTAGGTAGGTAGGTCTACGTAGTCTAAGATCATAGGTAGGTAGGTAGGTAGGTAGGTAGGTAGGTAGGTCTACGTAGTCTAAGATCGTAGGTAGGTAGGTAGGTAGGTAGGTAGGTCTACGTAGTCTAAGATCATAGGTAGGTAGGTAGGTAGGTCTACGTAGTCTAAGATCGTAGGTAGGTAGGTCTACATAGTCTAAGATCGTAGGTAGGTAGGTAGGTCTACGTAGTCTAAGATAGTAGGTATGTAGGTAGGCAGGTCTTTATTGTCATTGCACAAGTACAACAGTACTTTGTTGTCAGCACAAAGCCGTTCAAGATGAGACAAACAAACAGTGTACAGGGTTACAGAACAAGATGAGACAAACAAACAGTGTACAGGGTTACAGAACAAGACGAGACAAACAAACAGTGTACAGGGTTACAGAACAAGATGAGACAAACAAACAGTGTACAGGGTTACAGAACAAGATGAGACAAACAAACAGTGTACAGGGTTACAGAACAAGACGAGACAAACAAACAGTGTACAGGGTTACAGAACAAGATGAGACAAACAAACAGTGTACAGGGTTACAGAACAAGATTAAACAAACAAACAGTGTACAGGGTTACAGAACAAGATGAGACAAACAAACAGTGTACAGGGTTACAGAACAAGATGAGACAAACAAACAGTGTACAGGGTTACAGAACAAGATTAAACAAACAAACAGTGTACAGGGTTACAGAACAAGATGAGACAAACAAACAGTGTACAGGGTTACAGAACAAGATGAGACAAACAAACAGTGTACAGGGTTACAGAACAAGATTAAACAAACAAACAGTGTACAGGGTTACAGAACAAGATGAGACAAACAAACAGTGTACAGGGTTACAGAACAAGATGAGACAAACAAACAGTGTACAGGGTTACAGAACAAGATGAGACAAACAAACAGTGTACAGGGTTACAGAACAAGATGAGACAAACAAACAGTGTACAGGGTTACAGAACAAGATGAGACAAACAAACAGTGTACAGGGTTACAGAACAAGATTAGACAAACAAACAGTGTACAGGGTTACAGAACAAGATGAGACAAACAAACAGTGTACAGGGTTACAGAACAAGATGAGACAAACAAACAGTGTACAGGGTTACAGAACAAGATGAGACAAACAAACAGTGTACAGGGTTACAGAACAAGATGAGACAAACAAACAGTGTACAGGGTTACAGAACAGGAACGCTGTGGGTCGTCACAAAAAACCTCGTAAAAAATGGAAAAAAGTTCAACGCTGGGGGAGGATGAGTAAAGAAATACAATCTAGACTGAGCTCCTAAGTCTGGAGTGGGTAAACCTCCATAGCCAAGCACATATACATATGACAACATACATCTGGAGACTTGCAACAGAGGGGAGGGAGTGGGAGCCACGGTGGCCGGCTGCAGCTCAGATCCTAGTTTACTAGCTACAGCCGCGTTAACTAGCTGGACGAGTGAATTGAACATGAGAACAACATTTGAAACATGGCCAATACAAATTAGGAAAGTAGATTAGCGGTGTAATCTTTCATGGGTAATTCACATTTTAAACATGGGTAATGCACATTTTAAACATGGGTAATGCACATTTCAAACATGGGTAATGCACATTTCAAACATGGGTAATGCACATTTTAAACATGGGTAATGCACATGTTAAACATGGGTAATGCACATTTTAAACATGGGTAATGCACATTTTAAACATGGGTAATGCACATTTCAAACATGGGTAATGCACATTTCAAACATGGGTAATGCACATTTTAAACACGGGTAATGCACATTTCAAACATGGGTAATGCACATTTCAAACATGGGTAATGCACATTTTAAACATGGGTAATGCACATTTTAAACATGGGTAATGCACATTTTAAACACAGGTAATGCACATTTCAAACACGGGTAATGCACATTTTAAACATGGGTAATGCACATTTTAAACATGGGTAATGCACATTTTAAACATGGGTAATGCACATTTTAAACACGGGTAATGCACATTTCAAACATGGGTAATGCACATTTTAAACATGGGTAATGCACATATTAAACATGGGTAATGCACATTTTAAACATGGGTAATGCACATTTTAAACACGGGTAATGCACATTTCAAACATGGGTAATGCACATTTCAAACATGGGTAATGCACATTTTAAACATGGGTAATGCACATTTTAAACATGGGTAATGCACAGTTCAAACGTGGTAATGCACATTTTAAACATGGGTAATGCACATTTCAAACATGGTAATGCACATTTTAAAGATGGGTAATGCACATTTTAAAGATGGGTAATGCACATTTCAAACATGGGTAATGCACATTTCAAACATGGGTAATGCACATTTTAAAGATAGGTAATGCACATTTTAAACATGGGTAATGCACATTTTAAAGATGGGTAATGCACATTTTAAACACGGGTAATGCACATTTCAAACATGGGTAATGCACATTTCAAACATGGGTAATGCACATTTTAAACATGGGTAATGCACATTTTAAAGATGGGTAATGCACATTTCAAACATGGGTAATGCACATTTCAAACATGGGTAATGCACATTTTAAAGATGGGTAATGCACATTTCAAACATGGGTAATGCACATTTCAAACATGGGTAATGCACATTTTAAAGATGGGTAATGCACATTTCAAACATGGGTAATGCACATTTCAAACATGGGTAATGCACATTTTAAAGATAGGTAATGCACATTTTAAACATGGGTAATGCACATTTTAAAGATGGGTAATGCACATTTTAAACACGGGTAATGCACATTTCAAACATGGGTAATGCACATTTCAAACATGGGTAATGCACATTTTAAACATGGGTAATGCACATTTTAAACACGGGTAATGCACAGTTCAAACATGGTAATGCACATTTTAAACATGGGTAATGCACATTTCAAACATGGTAATGCACATTTTAAAGATGGGTAATGCACATTTTAAAGATGGGTAATGCACATTTCAAACATGGGTAATGCACATTTCAAACATGGGTAATGCACATTTTAAAGATAGGTAATGCACATTTTAAACATGGGTAATGCACATGTTAAACATGGGTAATGCACATTTTAAACATGGGTAATGCACATTTCAAACATGGGTAATGCACATTTTAAAGATAGGTAATGCACATTTTAAACATGGGTAATGCACATGTTAAACATGGGTAATGCACATTTTAAACATGGGTAATGCACATTTTAAACATGGGTAATGCACATTTTAAACATGGGTAATGCACAGTTCAAACGTGGTAATGCACATTTTAAACATGGGTAATGCACATTTCAAACATGGTAATGCACATTTTAAAGATGGGTAATGCACATTTTAAAGATGGGTAATGCACATTTCAAACATGGGTAATGCACATTTCAAACATGGGTAATGCACATTTTAAAGATAGGTAATGCACATTTTAAACATGGGTAATGCACATTTTAAAGATGGGTAATGCACATTTTAAACACGGGTAATGCACATTTCAAACATGGGTAATGCACATTTCAAACATGGGTAATGCACATTTTAAACATGGGTAATGCACATTTTAAAGATGGGTAATGCACATTTCAAACATGGGTAATGCACATTTCAAACATGGGTAATGCACATTTTAAAGATGGGTAATGCACATTTCAAACATGGGTAATGCACATTTCAAACATGGGTAATGCACATTTTAAAGATGGGTAATGCACATTTCAAACATGGGTAATGCACATTTCAAACATGGGTAATGCACATTTTAAAGATAGGTAATGCACATTTTAAACATGGGTAATGCACATTTTAAAGATGGGTAATGCACATTTTAAACACGGGTAATGCACATTTCAAACATGGGTAATGCACATTTCAAACATGGGTAATGCACATTTTAAACATGGGTAATGCACATTTTAAACACGGGTAATGCACAGTTCAAACATGGTAATGCACATTTTAAACATGGGTAATGCACATTTCAAACATGGTAATGCACATTTTAAAGATGGGTAATGCACATTTTAAAGATGGGTAATGCACATTTCAAACATGGGTAATGCACATTTCAAACATGGGTAATGCACATTTTAAAGATAGGTAATGCACATTTTAAACATGGGTAATGCACATGTTAAACATGGGTAATGCACATTTTAAACATGGGTAATGCACATTTCAAACATGGGTAATGCACATTTTAAAGATGAGTAATGCACATTTCAAAGTCTAATGGTTGATTAAATGTGGTGAAGTGTGTTTGATGCTAGTCTGACATGCTAGTTTACTAGCTAAAGCTAGCTAGATGCTAAAGAAGCAAATATTCACCAGGAGTAGCAAAAGATTGACTACTGATGAAACTATGTCATTACTTCTTCCACACTTGACCACCACCATGTATCCCACCCGGCATCCTCAAGTCAATCTCCCTTCTGTTGTTCCAGGACAGAACATAGTTGACCCTGTGGGAGAAATGACAAGTCAGCATAGGAGCTGTGAAGAAAGACCAGGAGAAGAAGAAAAAGAAAAGGATTTAATTGACAATCTGAGGATTCTTTCTGTCTTTTTCTGGAAGATTCTGTCCTTCCAGCAGGGAATTAGATGGAATAATTACAGCACCCTCTTGACAACTTCCTGTCTCTGTCAGAGTAAGAGCTCAGGAGGCTTCAAAGCACAAGAAACCACTTTTTGCAAACTAGAAGGTGACACAAACAACAACAAGCACAAGTTTTCACTCCTTTGAGTTGAAAACATATTTGATTACATTTTCAAAATAAAGTATTTTAATTTGCAAATGTGTCACAGGAAGGAAATAAGACAGTATAGTAAATATTAATTTGTAAATGTGTCCTAGGAAGGAAGTAAGACAGTAGAGATAAATATTGACCATCTGGTGTGCTTGAAGACAAGTTGAAGTGGAACTTCTCTGTCACAACAAAGTAGACAATCTTTTTCTCTTCACATTCAGCCAGAAAAGTGAACAATCTTTGATTTTTGGGGACAAAAAGCAACTTCCTGCTCCGCCTTTTTTTGCAAAGACCAAGTGGGGACTATCTCAGAGGTGAAAGGTCGCCATCATGGGCTGCAACATGTGCGTGGTCAAGCGTCCAGAGGAGCACTGCAGGGTCTCACACCAGGTCAGAGGTCTTTGCTGCTGCAATCACCCGTTGCCATGACAGCCGCTCCATCCCCCTCCTCTCTTTGCTGTCTCACTGGGAGGCTGTTGCCATGGCGACCGCTGCCATGCTCTCATACTCCTGCCTACATCTTCTCCACTCTATACCATACAGGATGTTGGAGTAGTTGACGATATCGATGCAATACACTCAGGGGGTGTCACGATACCATACAGGATGTTGGAGTAGTTGACGATATCGATGCAATACACTCGGGGGGTGTCACGATACCATACAGGATGTTGGAGTAGTTGGCGATATCGATGCGATACACTCGGGGGGTGTCACGATACCATACAGGATGTTGGAGTAGTTGGCGATATCGATGCGATACACTCGGGGGGTGTCACGATACCATACAGGATGTTGGAGTAGTTGACGATATCGATGCAATACACTCAGGGGGTGTCACGATACCATACAGGATGTTGGAGTAGTTGGCGATATCGATGCGATACACTCGGGGGGTGTCACGATACCATACAGGATGTTGGAGTAGTTGACGATATCGATGCAATACACTCAGGGGGTGTCACGATACCATACAGGATATTGGAGTAGTTGGCGATATCGATGCGATACACTCGGGAGGGTGTCACGATACCATACAGGATATTGGAGTAGTTGGCGATATCGATGCGATACACTCGGGAGGGTGTCACGATACCATACAGGATATTGGAGTAGTTGGCGATATCGATGCGATACACTCGGGAGGGTGTCACGATACCATACAGGATATTGGAGTAGTTGGCGATATCAATGCGATACGACGTCAGCAGGAATCCAACATCATTTGTTAGAAGGATGTGAAAAACACTAACTTAGTTATTAGCAACTATCTTGGTGACACCACCATATGCAAACCACTACTACTACCACTACTATTACTACGACTACTACTACTACCACTACTACTATTACTACTACCACTAAAACTAATACTACTACTACCACTATTACTACTACTACTAGTACTACTACTACTACTACTATTACTGCTACTACTACTACTACTATTACTACTACCACTACTACTACTATTACTACTACTACTACTACTACTACTACTACTATTACTACTACCACTACTACTACTATTACTACTACTACTACTACTACTACCACTACTACTACTGTTACTACTACTACTACTACTAGTACTACTACTACTATTACTACTACTATTACTATTACCACTAAAACTAATACTACTACTACCACTACTACTACTACTACTAGTACTACTACTACTATTACTACTACTATTACTGCTACTACTACTACTACTATTACTACTACCACTACTACTACTATTACTACTACTACTACTACTACTATTACTACTACCACTACTACTACTATTATTACTACTACTACTACTACTATTACTACTACCACTACTACTACTGTTACTACTACTACTACTACTAGTACTACTACTACTACTACTACTATTACTACTACTATTACTGCTACTACTACTACTACTATTACTACTACCACTACTACTACTATTACTACTACTACTACTACTACTACTACTACTATTACTACTACCACTACTACTACTATTACTACTACTACTACTATTACTACTACCACTACTACTACTGTTACTACTACTACTACTACTACTACTACTACTACTACTACTACTACTACTATTACTACTACTATTACTGCTACTACTACTACTACTATTACTACTACCACTACTACTACTATTACTACTACTACTACTACTACTACTACTACTATTACTACTACCACTACTACTACTATTACTACTACCACTACTACTACTACTGTTACTACTACTACTACTACTAGGGTTAGGGTTAGGGTTAGGCTTAAAAAATGTGTCTCCTCAGTTCCCAAATGTTTACTGAGTGTTGTTAAAAGGAAATGTCATGTAACATAGTGGTGAACATGAAAAGATTCAACATAGTTGCTAAGCTAACAAACACAGCTGCTAAGCTAACAAACACAGCTGCTAAGCTAACAAACACAGTTGCTAAGCTAACAAACACAGCTGCTAAGCTAACAAACACAGTTGCTAAGCTAACAAACACAGTTGCTAAGCTAACAAACACAGTTGCTAAGCTAACAAACACAGTTGCTAAGCTAACAAACACAGTTGCTAAGCTAAGAAACACAGTTGCGAAGCTAACAAACACAGTTGCTAAGCTAACAAACACAGCTGCTAAGCTAACAAACACAGTTGCTAAGCTAACAAACACAGTTGCTAAGCTAACAAACACAGTTGCTAAGCTAACAAACACAGCTGCTAAGCTAAGAAACACAGTTGCGAAGCTAACAAACACAGTTGCTAAGCTAACAAACACAGCTGCTAAGCTAACAAACACAGCTTCTAAGGTAACAAACACAGCTGATAAGCTAACAAACACAGTTGCTAAGCTAACAAACACAGCTGCTAAGCTAACAAACACAGCTGCTAAGCTAAAAAACACAGTTGCGAAGCTAACAAACACAGTTGCTAAGCTAACAAACACAGCTGCTAAGCTAACAAACACAGCTGCTATGCTAACAAACACAGCTTCTAAGGTAACAAACACAGTTGCGAAGCTAACAAACACAGTTGCTAAGCTAACAAACACAGCTGCTAAGCTAACAAACACAGTTGCTAAGCTAACAAACACAGCTGCTAAGCTAAGAAACACAGTTGCTAAGCTAACAAACACAGTTGCGAAGCTAACAAACACAGTTGCTAAGCTAACAAACACAGTTGCTAAGCTAACAAACACAGTTGCGAAGCTAACAAACACAGTTGCTAAGCTAACAAACACAGTTGCGAAGCTAACAAACACAGCTGCTAAGCTAAGAAACACAGTTGCTAAGCTAACAAACACAGCTGCTAAGCGAACAAACACAGTTGCTAAGCTAACAAACACAGTTGCGAAGCTAACAAACACAGTTGCGAAGCTAACAAACACAGTTGCTAAGCTAACAAACACAGTTGCTAAGCGAACAAACACAGCTGCTAAGCTAACAAACACAGCTGCTAAGCTAACAAACACAGTTGCTAAGCTAACAAACACAGTTGCTAAGCTAACAAACACAGTTGCTAAGCTAACAAACACAGTTGCTAAGCTAACAAACATAGCTGCTAAGCTAACAAACACAGCTGCTAAGCTAACAAACACAGCTGCGAAGCTAACAAACACAGCTGCTAAGCTAACAAACACAGTTGCTAAGCTAACAAACACAGTTGCGAAGCTAACAAACACAGTTGCTAAGCTAACAAACACAGTTGCGAAGCTAACAAACACAGTTGCTAAGCTAACAAACACAGTTGCGAAGCTAACAAACACAGCTGCTAAGCTAAGAAACACAGTTGCTAAGCTAACAAACACAGTTGCTAAGCGAACAAACACAGCTGCTAAGCTAACAAACACAGCTGCTAAGCTAACAAACACAGTTGCTAAGCTAACAAACACAGTTGCTAAGCTAACAAACACAGTTGCTAAGCTAACAAACACAGTTGCGAAGCTAACAAACACAGTTGCTAAGCTAACAAACACAGTTGCTAAGCTAACAAACACAGCTGCTAAGCTAAGAAACACAGTTGCTAAGCTAACAAACACAGTTGCGAAGCTAACAAACACAGTTGCTAAGCTAACAAACACAGTTGCTAAGCTAACAAACACAGTTGCGAAGCTAACAAACACAGTTGCTAAGCTAACAAACACAGTTGCGAAGCTAACAAACACAGCTGCTAAGCTAAGAAACACAGTTGCTAAGCTAACAAACACAGTTGCTAAGCTAACAAACACAGTTGCGAAGCTAACAAACACAGTTGCTAAGCTAACAAACACAGTTGCGAAGCTAACAAACACAGCTGCTAAGCTAAGAAACACAGTTGCTAAGCTAACAAACACAGTTGCTAAGCGAACAAACACAGCTGCTAAGCTAACAAACACAGCTGCTAAGCTAACAAACACAGTTGCTAAGCTAACAAACACAGTTGCTAAGCTAACAAACACAGTTGCTAAGCTAACAAACACAGTTGCTAAGCTAACAAACATAGCTGCTAAGCTAACAAACACAGCTGCTAAGCTAACAAACACAGCTGCTAAGCTAACAAACACAGTTGCTAAGCTAACAAACACAGTTGCTAAGCTAACAAACACAGTTGCGAAGCTAACAAACACAGCTGCTAAGCTAAGAAACACAGTTGCTAAGCTAACAAACACAGTTGCTAAGCGAACAAACACAGCTGCTGAGCTAACAAACACAGTTGCTAAGCTAATAAACACAGCTGACATCACAACACGCACTCTGATCTCATGAAACGTCACAGGCCAGATGTTCCTTTTTTTGTATCTTTATATAAGAATATTTCTGTGCAATACCTTTTTTGGTAAAGCAGTTATAATTCATGACTTTTTGAAAGTCATTTGAAGAGAAAAGCAGACTGCAGATGTAACGTGATGATGATGATGATGATGATGATGATGATGATGATGATGATGTTCATGGAGTCTTCCATGACTCCATCAGCACACATTCTTCACTCCCAGCATGCCGAGCAGGTGGCGATCACGATGAAGGTGGAAACGTCTTTGTCCCCACTTTTGCAGCTTGTAACGGTGGCCTGGTTGTCATGGCAACGCTGTGCGGATGCTGTGGTTGCCAAGGCTCCCAGCACATCCTAGCTTGCATCCAGCAAGACTCCTTTGGCTTTTAGGCCACAAGGGTGGTGTTGACGTGACGCTGCTTGTTGACGGGGTCAAAGGTGAAGCTGCAATTTTAGGCCACAAGGGTGGTGTTGACGTGACGCTGCTGGTTGAAGGGGTCAAAGGTGAAGCTGCAATTCCACCTCCGTCTTTGCTGGTATAAACCACCGTCTCATAGGTGGCCATCTTGGCGTCGGCCTGGCTGAGATGAGGGGGGAGGGGCATGTTCTGAGATGAGGGGGGAGGGGCATGTTCTGATGAACCTTTGTTCTGTTTCCTTCCTGACATCCATCTTGGCCACGCCTCCTCCCACGCCACAGCAGAAGGGGTGGAGCCAGACCCTCAGACGAGGACATATGAAGGTATCTAAATGTTCTCTTCCACTTTATTTAGCAGGCCATTTTTTTATGTGCTTAAAAATGGCTGAATTTGCTACAAATGTGATGTTTTCACATTTTTTTGGAATAACTTAGAATCAACTCATGATTTGATGTTCATAATATAAAATGTGATGTTCATAATGTTATAAAAAGTCAGGCTGTCGGGTGAAATGCAGCCCGCCAAATAGATCAAGTTAATGTCACCACCATCTTGAGGACAATATGATTAAAGCAGAGCAATGAATTTTTATAGTAAAGTACAACATGTATTTATATGACCCAATCCAAACAACCTTCCCTAGTCACGCTGCAAAAAAAAAAACACGCAAAGTCCACGCACGTAACGCATCGTTATCTCTGAACTTTGTGGATATTGGAAAAAGAAATTAAATCGCCATAAAAAATTCAAAATGACACCCATTGAAATTAATTACAATGCATGATGGGAAAAATGCAAAACACTCTCCACACTTATCCATACTTGGCGAATTTTAGCTGCTTGATATTTCTGATTGATACTTATACTTACATACTTATACATATATACTCACATGTTTATCAACATAAGCAGCTGAAGTCACATGTTTGTCAACATAAGCAGCTGAAGTCACATGTTTATCAACATAAGCAGCTGAAGTCACATGTTTATCAACATAAGCAGCTGAAGTCACATGTTTGTCAACATAAGCAGCTGAAGTCACATGTTTGTCAACATAAGCAGCTGAAGTCACATGTTTGTCAACATAAGCAGCTGAAGTCACATGTTTGTCAACATAAGCAGCTGAAGTCACATGTTTATCAACATAAGCAGCTGAAGTCACATGTTTATCAACATAAGCAGCTGAAGTCACATGTTTGTCAACATAAGCAGCTGAAGTCACATGTTTATCAACATAAGCAGCTGAAGTCACATGTTTGTCAACATAAGCAGCTGAAGTCACATGTTTATCAACATAAGCAGCTGAAGTCACATGTTTGTCAACATAAGCAGCTGAAGTCACGTGTTTGTCAACATAAGCAGCTGAAGTCACATGTTTATCAACATAAGCAGCTGAAGTCACATGTTTGTCAACATAAGCAGCTGAAGTCACGTGTTTGTCAACATAAGCAGCTGAAGTCACATGTTTGTCAACATAAGCAGCTGAAGTCACATGTTTGTCAACATAAGCAGCTGAAGTCACATGTTTGTCAACATAAGCAGCTGAAGTCACATGTTTGTCAACATAAGCAGCTGAAGTCACATGTTTGTCAACATAAGCAGCTGAAGTCACATGTTTGTCAACATAAGCAGCTGAAGTCACATGTTTGTCAACATAAGCAGCTGAAGTCACGTGTTTGTCAACATAAGCAGCTGAAGTCACATGTTTGTCAACATAAGCAGCTGAAGTCACATGTTTGTCAACATAAGCAGCTGAAGTCACATGTTTGTCAACATAAGCAGCTGAAGTCACATGTTTGTCAACATAAGCAGCTGAAGTCACATGTTTGTCAACATAAGCAGCTGAAGTCACATGTTTGTCAACATAAGCAGCTGAAGTCACATGTTTGTCAACATAAGCAGCTGAAGTCACATGTTTATCAACATAAGCAGCTGAAGTCACATGTTTATCAACATAAGCAGCTGAAGTCACATGTTTGTCAACATAAGCAGCTGAAGTCACATGTTTATCAACATAAGCAGCTGAAGTCACATGTTTGTCAACATAAGCAGCTGAAGTCACATGTTTATCAACATAAGCAGCTGAAGTCACATGTTTGTCAACATAAGCAGCTGAAGTCACGTGTTTGTCAACATAAGCAGCTGAAGTCACATGTTTATCAACATAAGCAGCTGAAGTCACATGTTTGTCAACATAAGCAGCTGAAGTCACGTGTTTGTCAACATAAGCAGCTGAAGTCACATGTTTGTCAACATAAGCAGCTGAAGTCACATGTTTGTCAACATAAGCAGCTGAAGTCACATGTTTGTCAACATAAGCAGCTGAAGTCACATGTTTGTCAACATAAGCAGCTGAAGTCACATGTTTGTCAACATAAGCAGCTGAAGTCACATGTTTGTCAACATAAGCAGCTGAAGTCACGTGTTTGTCAACATAAGCAGCTGAAGTCACATGTTTGTCAACATAAGCAGCTGAAGTCACATGTTTGTCAACATAAGCAGCTGAAGTCACATGTTTGTCAACATAAGCAGCTGAAGTCACATGTTTGTCAACATAAGCAGCTGAAGTCACATGTTTGTCAACATAAGCAGCTGAAGTCACATGTTTGTCAACATAAGCAGCTTCAAAGCAGAGTCCCACTGGACAGAGCAACAAACTCCCAGCAGCCTTTGCAACAACCCGGAATGGTCCACAAGGGTCAGAGAAGGAAAGGTGAGCAGGTGTTTGACCCCTCTGAAAGGTCAAGAAGGTGTGTGACCTCAGATGACCCTCCCAGGTGGTGTGGTGTGCGGAGGAAGGCAGACAAGCAGCTCCTCCATTGCCATGGCAACCATTCCCGACTGCGTGGACAACGCCACACAGACTGACATCTCCTTCCAGCACGGTGGGAGGGGCCAAGGTCGCCAGGGTGATGGGGGCTCCTCCCCTCCCCCGCCCACAGAGCATCACCAGCTGGGGGAGGAGCCAGAGAACATCTGTCCTCACCATCCATCTCCCCTCAGCTGCACCTTGGACCACCAGCCGGAGTACCAGGTCCACCACCAGCTGGACCACCAGGTGGACCACCAGCTGGACCACCAGGTACTTCCCCCACTGATGGCGCTCTCGCTCCAGGAGGTGGCGCTCTACAAGTCCAGCCAGGAGGAGAAGCTGGGCCTGACGGTGTGCTACAGGACAAAGGACGAGGACCACCTGGGCATCTACGTGGGCGAGGTAACCTTCTCTCTCTCTCTCTCTCTCTCTCTCTACGCCACTCTGCGTGTGTGTTGACTCCCTCTGGTCATGTGACACTCTGCGTGTGTGTGTCACATGACGCAGGTCAAGCCAGACGGCATCGCCGCCAAGAACGGACGCATCAGAGAGGGAGACAGAATACTTCAGGTGCCTCACCACTTCCTGTGGAATGTTGGCCGTTGTCATGGTTACCAGAGTGTCCTGTAATAGGTGCAGGCAAACTTTTGTTGGAATGAATTCCACAAGATGGCGCTAGCTACATTGGAAGTATGGTCTCTTCTTCTTCTTTGTGCTGGAGGACTTTACACCTCAATAACAACACTGCTCTGGTCACTCTAGTCTGGGAATACATTCAGACATACACATTGGAATAAATAAATACATACAAATTGGAATAAATAAAGAAATACAAATTGGAATAAATACATAAATACAAATTGGAATAAATAAAGAAATACAAATTGGAATAAATTAATAAATACATAAATATAAATTGGAATAAATAAAGAAATACAAATTGGAATAAAGAAATAAATACAAATTGGAATAAATTAATAAATACATAAATATAAATTGGAATAAATAAAGAAATACAAATTGGAATAAATAAAGAAATACAAATTGGAATAAATAAAGAAATACAAATTGGAATAAATAAAGAAATACAAATTGGAATAAATTAATAAATACATAAATATAAATTGGAATAAATAAATAAATACAAATTGGAATAAATAAATACAAATTAGAATAAATAAATACATACAAATTGGAATAAATACATACAAATTGGAATAAATAAATAAATACAAATTGGAATAAATAAATAAATACACATTGGAATAAATAAATAAATAAATAAATACAAATTGGAATAAATACATACAAATTGGAATACATGAATACAAATTGGAAAAAATAAATAAATACAAATTAAAATAAATAAATAAATAAATACTAAGGAAGTTTCCATTAATTTTGTCCTCACTGCAGATCAACGGCCTGGACATCCAGAACCGAGAAGAAGCGGTGGCCATTTTGAGCCGAGATGATAGCATCAACTTCTCTCTGCTGCTTGCTCGACCCAACTTGAAGGTGACTAACTACTCTGTGGAGGTGACTAACTACTCTGTGGAGGTGACCAATTACTCTGTGGAGGTGACTAACTACTCTGGGGAGGAGACTAACTACTCTGTGGAGGTGACCAACTACTCTGTGGAGGTGACCAACTACTCTGTGGAGGTGACTAACTACTCTGTGGAGGAGACTAACTACTCTGTGGAGGTGACCAACTACTCTGGGGAGGTGACTAACTACTCTGTGGAGGTGACTAACTACTCTGTGGAGGTGACTAACTACTCTGTGGAGGTGACCAACTACTCTGTGGAGGTGACCAACTACTCTGTGGAGGTGACTAACTACTCTGTGGAGGTGACTAACTACTCTGTGGAGGTGACCAACTACTCTGTGGAGGTGACCAACTACTCTGTGGAGGTGACCAACTACTCTGTGGAGGTGACTAACTACTCTGTGGAGGTGACCAACTACTCTGTGGAGGAGACTAACTACTCTGTGGAGGTGACCAACTACTCTGTGGAGGTGACTAACTACTCTGTGGAAGAGACTATTCTGTGGAGGTGACCAACTACTCTGTGTAGGTGACTAACTACTCTGTGGAGGTGACCAACTACTCTGTGGAGGTGACTAACTACTCTGTGGAGGTGACTAACTACTCTGTGGAGGTGACCAACTACTCTGTGGAGGTGACTAACTACTCTGTGGAGGAGACTAACTACTCTGTGGAGGAGACTAACTACTCTGGGGAGGTGACCAACTACTCTGTGGAGGAGACTAACTACTCTGGGGAGGTGACCAACTACTCTGTGGAGGTGACTAACTATTCTGTGGAGGTGACTAACTACTCTGTGGAGGTGACCAACTACTCTGTGGAGGTGACTAACTACTCTGGGGAGGTGACTAACTACTCTGTGGAGGTGACTAACTACTCTGGGAAGGAGACCAACTTCTTTGTGGAAGTGACTAACTACTCTGTGGAGGTGACTAACTACTCTGGGGAGGAGACTAACTACTCTGGGGAGGTGACCAACTACTCTGTGGAGGTGACTAACTATTCTGTGGAGGTGACTAACTACTCTGTGGAGGTGACTAACTACTCTGTGGAGGTGACTAACTACTCTGTGGAGGTGACCAACTACTCTGTGGAGGTGACCAACTACTCTGTGGAGGTGACCAACTACTCTGTGGAGGTGACTAACTACTCTGTGGAGGTGACTAACTACTCTGTGGAGGTGACCAACTACTCTGTGGAGGTGACCAACTACTCTGTGGAGGAGACTAACTACTCTGTGGAGGTGACCAACTACTCTGTGGAGGTGACTAACTACTCTGGGGAGGTGACTAACTACTCTGTGGAGGAGACCAACTACTCTGTGGAGGTGACTAACTACTCTGTGGAGGAGACCAACTACTCTGTGGAGGAGACTAATTACTCTGTGGAGGTGACCAACTACTCTGTGGAGGAGACTAATTACTCTGTGGAGGAGACCAACTACTCTGTGGAGGAGACTAATTACTCTGTGGAGGTGACCAACTACTCTGTGGAGGTGACTAACTACTCTGGGGAGGTGACTAACTACTCTGGGGAGGTGACTAACTACTCTGTGGAAGAGACTATTCTGTGGAGGTGACTCCTTACACTCATCTCAGTCAACACACTTTATGGAGGTGACTAGTTATGATATCCAACAAGTGGTGGTCCGTATAGGACACAGTGGTACTCAGGTGTAATACACTTTTACACCACTTGTGGCAGTAATGACATCATCACACAAGTACTCAGGTGTAATACACTTTTACACCACTTGTGGCAGTAATGACAACATCACACAAGTACTCAGGTGTAATACACTTTTACACCACTTGTGGCAGTAATGACAACATCACACAAGTACTCAGGTGTAATACACTTTTACACCACTTGTGGCAGTAATGACATCATCACACAAGTACTCAGGTGTAATACAAACTGTCAGAGGTAATATCTGAGTGGAGTTGGGTGAGAAAAGTGAAGAACCCTGGTTCAGACGGTAAAAAGGTGTGTCCTCTCTCCTCAGGACGAGGCAACAGAGACCACCAGAGCGACCCTGGAGGACCGAGCCTTCTTGGACATGCTAAATAATCAAGACCCCTCCTCTGGTTCTTGGAGCCTGTGTCATGGAGGACCACCTGAGTTGTCCATCGGAGGACAACTGGATGATGATGAAGGTGACACGGAGGAAGGACAAAAGGCGGAGCGCCCAGTGCCCCTCCCCCCGCTGCTCAACCTGCTGTCCACCAGCCAAGACCTGGACAGCGGACTGGGTCGCACCGACGACAGCACGCGCTACGAGGAGTCCTCCGAGCACGACCTGCTGGGAGATCAAACCAGCGCCTGCAACACCGGCACCACCAACACACCCGGCAGCACCCGCAAGTTCCGGCCAGGACCCAGTCCAAGGTCAGGCCCCAGGCCATAGGCCTTTTGGTCTTTAATGTTACTTGTCTAGCAATACTATTATTGTTATTCCACTCCTGGCACTAAACTGGTTCTTGTTAAAATAGTGGGGGGTGTCAGGGGGGCCTTTTTCATTCTAGAACAATACACACACCTCCAGCTAGGGGGCAACACTGCTCCAATCAAGCAACACATCCTCTAAAGTTGGATTACATTTAGACCAGCCCTTCTTATATCTGGGGGGGTGAAAATATGTCAGGGGGGGGCATGATAATATGTCAGGGGGGGCATGATAAGGTGTCAAGGGGGACATGAAAAGGTGTCAGGGGAGCATGATAAGGTGTCAGGGGGGGCATGACAAGGTCTCAGGGGGCATGATAAGGTGTAAGGGGGCATGATAAGTGGTCAGGGGGGCATGATAAGGTGTCATGGGGGCATGATAAGGTGTCAGGGGGGGCATGATAAGGTGTAAGGGGGCATGATAAGTGGTCAGGGGGGCATGATAAGGTGTCAGGGGGGCATGATAAGGTGTCAGGGGGCATGATAAGGTGTCAGGGGGGGCATGATAAGGTGTAAGGGGGCATGATAAGTGGTCAGGGGGGCATGATAAGGTGTCAGGGGGGCATGATAAGGTGTAAGGGGGCATGATAAGTGGTCAGGGGGGCATGATAAGGTGTCATGGGGGCATGATAAGGTGTCAGGGGGGCATGATAAGGTGTAAGGGGGCATGATAAGTGGTCAGGGGAGCATGATAAGTGGTCAGGGGGGGCATGATAAGGTGTCAGGGGGGCATGATAAGGTGTCAGGGGGGCATGATAAGGTGTCAGGGGGGGCATGATAAGGTGTAAGGGGGCATGATAAGTGGTCAGGGGGGCATGATAAGGTGTCAGGGGGGCATGATAAGGTGTCAGGGGGGCAGGACAACAACATAAACAAGTCCTCAGCTAAATGGCAAGAAGGTGCTAATGCCAGAAAAGAATCAAGTGACTTGTAGGGATAAAAAGTAAATAAATATCAGGCTGTCAATAGTATTCCAATTTAGGGGGGGGGGGCGTGAATGTCTCCAAGGGGGGCATGAGAAAGAAAGAATAAGCTAAATAATAAGCAAAATAAGTCCCAACTGACTTGAAACTGCTGGGGTTTTTGCCTCCTCGCTAAGGTTGGGAAGTCATTTACTTTTGCGGTTCTGATTCCATTTTCCATTATTACGAGTCGCTTCTCTTATCCATTCTTATTTGTACAAAAAGAGAAGAAAAAGGTGCAATGTGTTTAGTTGGGAGCTAACATGGCCTCACTTAGCATAGAAAACTACTTTTACAAATACATTTTAAAATAAATACAAATAATCTTTGTCACATTTCTAGAGAATGCAATATAGAGTTTGTTCAGAAGGTGAAACTAATATAACTTCTTTAGATATCATGTTGATGCTTATTCTTTAGATATCATGTTGACGCTTATTCTTTAGATATCATGTTGATGCTTATTCTTTAGATATCATGTTGACGCTTATTGCTTAGAGCTTATGGAAAACTTGATTGGGAACATCTCAGAAAGTGTGGTGTGCTGTAAACTGTAAGTCATCAAGATGATATCAAATAGAGGCTTGACATGTATCACTTTGCATGTCATGAGTTAATATCACATCTTAGTTTTACATTTGGAGTTGACTTGCTGACATGGAAGGACTTTTACACCATATTCTCATGTCGCCTGTATAACATATAGACTTAGACTTACACTTAGACTTAGACTTAGACTTCCTTTTTATTGTCATTCAAATTTGAACTTTACAGCACAGATAAGAACAACATTTGTTTACATAAGCTCATGGTAGTGCAGGATAAAAAAGCAATAAGGTGCATATATAAATAAATAAATATATATATAAATAATATATAAATATATATATAAAATAAATAAATATACATAAATATATATAAATAAATAAATAAATAGATTACTGTACAGATAAATATATTGCACTTTTTCACATGCGTCCACGTTTATGGATGTATGTTATATTGTCTTTTTTATTCCAGCCAGTTAATCCATTTTGGGGGGAGTTGAGGGGATAATTTAATTATGATGCATTCAAGGGTCTTATGGCCTGAGGGAAGAAGCTGTTACAGAACCTGGAGGTTCTGCTTCGGAGGCTGCGGAACCTCTTTCTAGAGTCCAGCAGTGAAAACAGTCCTTGGTGGGGGTGGGAGGAGTCTTTGCAGATTTTCTGAGCCCTGGTCAGGCAGCGGCTTTTTGCCATCTCCTGGATAGGAGGAAGAGGAGTCCTGATGATCTTTTCCGCCGTCCTCACCACTCTCTGGAGAGACTTCCAGTCTGAGGCATTGCAGGCTCCAGTCCATTACTGGTCAGAATATATGAGAAGGCATTGATGTAACAAGTAGTAGCGCTGACATTAGTATCTGTAGTATTTAGCTCAGATGACTGTGGTTCATTGATTTCATGCTGGATGTTCCAATGTTGCAGCATGTTGTCCTCCTCTTGATGAAAGTATTCAAAGAAGCGCTGTTGCAATCTTTTCTAGTAAAATGTTGGCCAAATTCGGTGCACTTTTTCCACCCGGTGTGGCCATGTTGCTGATATCCTCACCCGGAAGGTTGGATAAGAAACCGTTTGAATGACTGGCAAGCGATTCCAAAGACTTGATACACTGGGAACCGTTTTTCCATTCCCATCACTACTCTTCGGTCTTTGAGAACAGGTGACGTCACTGTTTCAAACTTCAATCAAGGGTCCTTGAACGCATCACACTTAACATAACTCAGGCTGTCACAAATAGATTTATTATATTTGCATGTTCACCTCATCCTTGATGTTGTTATGACGTCTGTGTTGAGTGAACCGTCAAGTGTTCCGTGGTGACTTTTCCACTTTCAGAAGAAACAAAACCTTTTGGGGTGTAGGTAGTGTTTATAACACATTCCTCTTTTGATTTAAACAACTTTATTATTGACTTTTAACAGCAAAATGTTCTGTTATGACATTGTATTTTATAAAAGACGGACTTAAATGAAAGAAAACATCTTTAATCTTTACAAAAGCCCAGTTCATGGTCATGTGGCCCCCAAGTGGTCGTGGTCCTAAACAACATCAAGTATTTATGCCATGGGCAAGAAATTCGCCTGAACTACCTCACATTTTTCGGTTTCCTGGCACAGACTAAGTCCAAGACCCAGTCCCGGGTTCTGCCCTAGCCCCAAGCTGGCCCCCAGTCCTGGCAATGGCCGAGGAGACTCGACCCCTCCTTTCCTACACCTGCCTGACCTGCAGCTCTGCTCTGACTTTCTCACTGGACCGGACTGGACAGAGCCAGCCCACCACAAGGTACATCTAGGACAGGACTTCCTGCATGTGTCCCAATAGTTTTGCCCAGATAGTCTAATCATCAACCTTTGACCCCTTAGCCCCAGCCGCACAGGAGTCCTGGAAACACGATGACCATGCCTGGCCTGACGGAGGACGAGTGCCAGCAGTACCAGGGGCTGCTTGAGATCAGGTACCAGTACGAGTACGAGTCCCAGGTCAAAGAGTCAGGTCTTGAGGAGGGAAAAGACGGAGAGGAGTGGGAGGGAGGAGAAGTGAGCGTGAGCGAGCACCAGATGGCGCTGGTGGAGGAGGAGCTGCGTCACCTGGAGTTCAAGTGTCGCAACATCCTGCGCGCTCAGAAGATGCAGCAGCTCCGGGAGCGCTGCCTGAAAGCCTGGATGATGGAGGAGACCACAGGTAACCACGGCAACCACAGTAGTAACATTGTTTGTCCAAAAATCCTACTTCCATGAAACTTTGAAGAAGAACCAAATATATTTCTGTCCGTATATCCCAAAGTTGCTTCATAACATAAGCAAGTTGCAGTTTTTCAATCTCTCCCCCGCCCAAACCATCATATGTGTCTTAGGAACACCCAGAACTGGGTCAAGCAGACAAACCATGACATGTGTCTTAGGAACACCCAGGACTGGGTCAAGCAGACAAACCATCATATGTGTCTTAGGAACACCCAGGACTGGGTCAAGCAGACAAACCATGATATGTGTCTTAGGAACACCCAGGACTGGGTCAAGCAGACAAACCATCATATGTGTCTTAGGAACACCCAGGACTGGGTCAAGCAGACAAACCATCATATGTGTCTTAGGAACACCCAGGACTGGGTCAAGCAGACAAACCATCATATGTGTCTTAGGAACACCCAGGACTGGGTCAAGCAGACAAACCATCATATGTGTCTTAGGAACACCCAGGACTGGGTCAAGCAGACAAACCATGATATGTGTCTTAGGAACACCCAGGACTGGGTCAAGCAGACAAACCATGATATTTGTCTTAGGAACACCCAGGACTGGGTCAAGCAGACCAACCATGATATGTGTCTTAGGAACACCCAGGACTGGGTCAAGCAGACAAACCATGATATTTGTCTTAGGAACACCCAGGACTGGGTCAAGCAGACAAACCATGATATGTGTCTTAGGAACACCCAGGACTGGGTCAAGCAGACAAACCATGACATGTGTCTTAGGAACACCCAGGACTGGGTCAAGCAGACCAACCATGATATGTGTCTTAGGAACACCCAGGACTGGGTCAAGCAGACCAACCATGATATGTGTCTTAGGAACACCCAGGACTGGGTCAAGCAGACCAACCATGATATTTGTCTTATGAACACCCAGGACTGGGTCAAGCAGACAAACCATGACATGTGTCTTAGGAACACCCAGGACTGGGTCAAGCAGACCAACCATGATATGTGTCTTAGGAACACCCAGGACTGGGTCAAGCAGACAAACCATGATATTTGTCTTAGGAACACCCAGGACTGGGTCAAGCAGACCAACCATGATATGTGTCTTAGGAACACCCAGGACTGGGTCAAGCAGACAAACCATGATATTTGTCTTAGGAACACCCAGGACTGGGTCAAGCAGACAAACCATGATATGTGTCTTAGGAACACCCAGGACTGGGTCAAGCAGACAAACCATGACATGTGTCTTAGGAACACCCAGGACTGGGTCAAGCAGACCAACCATGATATGTGTCTTAGGAACACCCAGGACTGGGTCAAGCAGACCAACCATGATATGTGTCTTAGGAACACCCAGGACTGGGTCAAGCAGACCAACCATGATATTTGTCTTATGAACACCCAGGACTGGGTCAAGCAGACAAACCATGACATGTGTCTTAGGAACACCCAGGACTGGGTCAAGCAGACCAACCATGATATGTGTCTTAGGAACACCCAGGACTGGGTCAAGCAGACAAACCATGATGTGTGTCTTAGGAACACCCAGGACTGGGTCAAGCAGACAAACCAGGACTGGGTCAAGCAGACAAACCATGATATGTGTCTTAGGAACACCCAGGACTGGGTCAAGCAGACAAACCATGATATTTGTCTTAGGAACACCCAGGACTGGGTCAAGCAGACAAACCATGATATGTGTCTTAGGAACACCCAGGACTGGGTCAAGCAGACCAACCATGATATTTGTCTTATGAACACCCAGGACTGGGTCAAGCAGACAAACCATGATATGTGTCTTAGGAACACCCAGGACTGGGTCAAGCAGACAAACCATGATATGTGTCTTAGGAACACCCAGGACTGGGTCAAGCAGACAAACCATGATATGTGTCTTAGGAACACCCAGGACTGGGTCAAGCAGACAAGGACAATGTTGCTGCCATCTATTGACCATATAGTCAAACTACATATACTGGACTTCAATAATAATGCTTTATTGACAAGGACTTTTATACCAAAATAAAATGTACCTTCATCAACGAATGGATCTAATTGTATGATGTAGTGTTACGTTCATAACATGAATAATATTCAATCAACTCCGACTGGATCATGACAAATACTGACAGCCAAGAGGGATATTCATTTGTACCAGTTTTAATTGGTGAGGTGAGGCTGCTTGATGTTTGGTGCACACCAGTTGACTTCAGGAATGTTTGATGCAGTTTTTTCACTGGCAATTGTGTTTTAGTGACACCTACTGGCCACAATAATTCATAAAGTTAAGCTTATGACGCCATAATTGGAGTGATGCGGACACATTTGTTACTTTAGTTTTGCTATTGCTCTCCTATATTTAGCGCTTATTTCTGTTGTCAGCGCTTCGTTCCGCCTTTGTTTATCCTCTTGTTGCTAGGAGCGCTGATTGCACACACCTGCCTCTGTTAGGTGATTAGACTTAGACTTAGACTTAGACTTCCTTTTTATTGTCATTCAAATGTGAACTTTACAGCACAGATAAGAACGACATTTTGTTACATAAGCTCATGGTAGTGCAGGATAAAAAAGCAATAAGGTGCATATATAAATAAATAAATATGTATAAATAATATATAAATATATATATAAAAAAATATATATATATAAATAAATAAATAGATTCCATCCATCCATCCATCCATTTTCTACCGCTTATTCCCTTTTGGGGTCGCGGGGGGCGCTGGAGCCTATCTCAGCTACAATCGGGCGGAAGGCGGGGTACACCCTGGACAAGTCGCCACCTCATCGCAGGGCCAACACAGATAGACAGACAACATTCACACTCACATTCACACACTAGGGCCAATTTAGTGTTGCCAATCAACCTATCCCCAGGTGCATGTCTTTGGAGGTGGGAGGAAGCCGGAGTACCCGGAGGGAACCCACGCAGTCACGGGGAGAACATGCAAACTCCACACAGAAAGATCCCGAGCCCGGGATTGAACCCAAGACTACTCAGGACCTTCGTATTGTGAGGCAGATGCACTAACCCCTCTGCCACCGTGAAGCTTACTGTACAGATAAATATATTGCACTTTTTCACATGCGTCCACGTTTATGGATGTATGTTATATTGTCTTTTTTATTCCCAGCGAGTTAATCCATTTTGGGGGAAGTTGAGGGGATCATTTAATTATGATGGGGCTTGAGGGAAGAAGCTGTTACAGAACCTGGAGGTTCTGCTTCGGAGGCTGCGGAACCTCTTTCTTGAGTCCAGCAGTGAAAACAGTCCTTGGTGGGGGTGGGAGGAGTCTTTGCAGATTTTCTGAGCCCTGGTCAGGCAGCGGCTTTTTGCCATCTCCTGGATAGGAGGAAGAGGAGTCCTGATGATCTTTTCCGCCGTCCTCACCACTCTCTGGAGAGACTTCCAGTCTGAGGCATTGCAGGCTCCAGTCCAGACAGAGATGCTGTTGGTCAGCAGGCTCTCTATAGTGCCTCTGTAGAATGTGCTCTTTTCATCCCACGCAAAAAGTGCATGCGCTGCTGAGCTCTTTTTACAAGAGCTCCGGTGTGTAGGGACCAGGTTATATTGTCAGTTATCTGCACCCCCAGGAACTTACTGCTTACTATCTCCACCGCGGTGCCGTTGATGAAGAGTGGAGCGTGGCTGGACTGGTGCTTCCTGAAGTCAACCATGATCTCCTTGGTCTTGTTGACATTCAGGACCAGGTTGTTGGTTCTGCACCAGTCAACCAGATTTTTCACCTCCTCCCTGTAGTCCATGTCATTGTTGTCACGGATGAGGCCCACTACTGTCGTGTCGTCCGCATACTTCACAATGTGGTTGGTAGTGGACCTGGCGCAGCAGTCATGGGTCATCAACGTGAACAGCAGTGGACTCAGGACGCAGCCCTGGGGGGAGCCGGTGCTCAGGGAGATGGCACTGGAGGTGTTGTTGCCCACTCTCACAGATTGGGGTCTGTCTGTGAGGAAGTCAAGCAGTTGCATAGGGGGGTACTGAATGCAAGGGGGGCCAGTTTGCTCACCAAGTGCTTCGGGATGATGGTGTTGAATGCTGAGCTGAAGTCAAGGAACAACATCCGCACGTGTGTGTCCTTTCCTTCCAGATGTTCTAAGCTCAGGTGGAGTGCAGAGGAGATGGCGTCCTCTGTGGAGCGGTTAGGGCGATAAGCAAACTGGTATGGGTCGAATGTGGGGGGAAGTCTGAAGACAATAGATTAGAACTCGCACCTGCGGCCAATCCCAATCAACACCTTTATATGCCAGTCTTGCTGTCCAGTCGGCGTGGGACTATTGTTTGCTTTTGGCGAGCGTTTATTTTGTACATTCTTGTGCTACTTAGTACATTTCTTGTTAGCTTTTCATGTTTCCTATGCTTTGCTAAGACATTCACCTTTTGTGCCTGAGGCTTCTTTATATTTTGCCTCCTGCTTCACAAACACACCTCACCATGCCAAGAGTTGACATAATAGTACAAGCTGAAATAAACCAGAGGTGTAGTGAACCGCACCATACCACTAAATTTCTTCCTGGAGGTAAGTGCGTTCACATTGACCCTAACCCTAACCCTAACCCTAACACTGCAAAAACACAAACATCCTCATATGTGTCGGACTTGTTATTAATGAATTCAAGCTCATTCACACAATTTGACGGGCAGGTATTTTTGACGGCGATGAGAGCCGAGAGTTGTCAGCCATCAACGAGCTCCCGAAACGTTTCAATGACAGCACCGGCGCCTACAACAGCAGTCGCAGCACTCCATTAGACAGCTGTGGGCAGATACCGCCTCTCCAGGAAGAAGACCACAACACAGGCAGACCGCCAATGTACCCGCCTACACTCCTAGCCCTCAGTCACCTTCCACCCTTCAACTCGCCCATCGCTAGCCGTCGCCGAGACCGTGAGAGGCGACACTCCAATCTCGGGTGCTCACTCTCGCCTGGCGCTGGACGGAGTTACGACCAGGGGAACAGCTCACGCTCCATGCCTTCCACGCCTTCCAAGTTCAGGTTCAAACAATTTCCACACTGAAAGAAATGTCTTGATCCTTAAACATCATAGCTAATCTAGAATTGGTTTGTTCCTACACAGATCTCTGTCCAAAGAGGCGGGCTCATCTTCTAGGAGGGATGTGGCTGGCGAAGAGCTGGGCTCCAAAACTGGTAATAAGCCTCCTTTTCATGTATTAACCTGCCCATCTTGCATAACGGACTCATGAATGGACATTTGGCATGCAGCTGCCACTCCTATCAGGCATGGAGGAGGCAGCGGAAAGTCCAGCCCCTTCTTGTCCCACCAAAGTAGAGTCAAACCCTTAGAACGCTACCAGAGCTGCATCGCGCTGCCTTCTGATGGCCTGGTAGAGCCGCTGGATCGGCTCTTGAGAGGAGAGGGGGGGGAGAGAGGGGAGGGCACAGGCAGCAGCGGGCCCGCCAGTCCTCGCAGCGTGAATAGCGCCCCATGTGGTCTGGAGGAGCAGCATGCAGTCTCACGGTTGGGACTGGCGTTACCGCTTGGGTTGCTGCACTCGTCGCCAACGTCTACATCACAGCGCATGGAATGGAAGGTAATATTTAAAAAAAAAAAATGTAGCTGATGATTCTTTTTTGTGTACTTACCTCTTTTGTCCTCCTTGAGAAACCCTGACCATCTCTACTGATCAGACTGCTTTCTCCGTTTTCACATTCAGGTGAAGATCCGCAGCGACGGCACACGTTACGTGGCCAAGCGGCCTGTGAGAGACCGCCTGCTCAAGGCCAGAGCCATGAAGATCAGAGAGGAACGTAGCGGCATGACGACTGATGACGACGCTGCCAGTGAGATGAAGCAGGTACCTCAACCTCTTCAGTGGTGGGTACACTATGGGCACCACTTTTAATCCATGGATTTACCTACCAGATGTGGGACGACAGTCCTGACATATCTGTAGATCTGAATTGGAGTGAAGAGTGTTCATGCAGAGTGAGACATTCAATTATATGAAACAAAGTCCCCATTCTGGTGTACGTCGCACATTGCAAAGATTCCTAGGAGACTGCAGCCGGGCATTGATGAAGAAACTATTTAGTAGGACGACAAGGTCCAAGATGTCCTGATTATCTATGACTATCGGCAATATGGATTCCCCACTTTCTCCCAGCTTTTCAGAATCTCCAGAAGGTTAAGACAGTCAAGCTCTTTTGGCAAACAAGGCGCCTTTCCAAATGTTTGTCGTGTTGATACAATTACCTAGCATAATCACTGAGACGTAATATGCTTCACAGCCGGGTAATCTGCCAGAGAGACATGACTTGCTGAGCAAAAGGGTGGATATGGAGTTCTTACTCTCCTGATCTTGCATTGAGTGACGGGAGCTGAACCTGTATGGCCCCTTTGGTTTCCATGTTGGAGTTCTGCCTCCTCCAACCCAGTTTCTGCTGTTGTTGTTGATTCGGACCTCTGCACGGGACTCGCAAAGATTGCCTGCTTGTAGTTCTCCTCGTAGGCTGTAGCAATTCGTAAGACCTGCGGGGTGCAGGTCAACACCTGACACCGAGAGCAGCAAGGATCAGCAGTTGGTTGCAAACAACGTTGAGAAAAGGTTGCGGCCATTGATTGATTGATTGAGACTTTTATTGGTAGGTTGCACAGTGAAATAAATATTCCGTACAATTGACCACTAAATGGTAACACCCCAATAAGTTTTTCAACTTGTTTAAGTCGGGGTCCACTTAAATTGATTCATGATACAGATATATACTATCAGATATATACTATCATCATAATACAGTCATCACACAAGATAATCACATTGAATTATTTACATTATTTACAATCCGGGGTGTGGAGGGGTGGGGGGTTAGGTTTGGTTGTTATCATCAGTCATCAACAATTGAGAACAGAGAAATAGATATTGGAACAGTGTAGGTCTGACTTGGTAGGATATGGACAGCAAGTAGTGGGCAGAGAGAGAGAGAGAGAGAGAGAGAGAGAGAGAGAGAGAGAGAGAGAGAGAGAGATCAGAAGGCATAAGAAAAAGTATCTGCATTTGATTGTTTACATTTGATTATTAACAATCCGGGGAGGGTGTTAGTTTAGGGTTGTAGCTGCCTGGAGGTGAACTTTTATTGCGGTTTTGAAGGAGGATAGAGATGCCCTTTCTTTTATACCTGTTGGGAGCGCATTCCACATTGATGTGGCATAGAAAGAGAATGAGTTAAGACCTTTGTTAGTTCGGATTCTGGGTTTAACGTGGTTAGTGGAGCTCCCCCTGGTGTTGTGGTTATGGTGGTCATTTACGTTAAGGAAGTAGTTTGACATGTACTTCGGTATCAGGGAGGTGTAGCAGATTTTATAGACTAGGCTCAGTGCAAGTTGTTTTACTCTGTCCTCCACCCTGAGCCAGCCCACTTTGGAGAAGTGGGTAGGAGTGAGGTGTGATCTGGGGTGGAGGTCTAGAAGTAATCTGACTATCTTGTTCTGGGATGTTTGGAGTTTAGATTTGAGGGTTTTGGAGGTGCTAGGGTACCAGGAGGTGCATGCGTAATGGAAAAAGGGTTGAACGAGAGTTCCCGCCAGAATCCTTATGGTGCTTTTGTTGACCAGAGAGGAGATTCTATAGAGAAATCTCGTTCGTTGGTTGACCTTTTTGATTACCTTGGTTGCCATTTTATCACAGGAAAGATTAGCCTCTAGAATGGAACCTAGGTAGGTGACCTCATCTTTCCTGGTGATAACAATGTCACCCACTTTTATAGTGAAGTCATTGACTTTCTTAAGGTTGATGTGGGACCCAAATAGGATGGATTCCGTTTTACCCAAGTGTATGGATAGCTTGTTGTCAGCGAGCCAGGTGCAAGTTCTACAGAGTTCAGCACTGAGGATTTTCTCCACCTGTGACTTGTCCTTGTCTGATACCAGCAAGGCCGAGTCTTCCGCAAACAAGAACAAGTCACAGTCGCATGCCGATGACAAGTCCTTTATGTACTGTATATTAGGAACAGTAAATGCCCCAATACACTGCCTTGGGGGACTCCACAGCTCACCTCTGCCACCTGCTCCCTCTCCTCCAAGTAAGATTGCATCCAGCTCAATGAAGTTTTGTTAAATCCGATTGCTCTGAGCTTATCCAACAGTATAGCTTGGTTAACGGTGTCAAAGGCCTTCTGAAGGTCCAGCATGACCATGCCCACGTCCACCTCATGTTTGATGTGGTCGCTCAGATAGAGAAGGCATGTGTCAGTGGAGTGGTTAGTTCTGAAGTCAGATAGAGAAGGCATGTGTCAGTGGAGTGGTTAGTTCTGAAGTCAGATAGAGAAGGCATGTGTCAGTGGAGTGGTTAGTTCTGAAGTCAGATAGAGAAGGCATGTGTCAGTGGAGTGGTTAGTTCTGAAGTCAGATAGAGAAGGCATGTGTCAGTGGAGTGGTTAGTTCTGAAGTCAGATAGAGAAGGCATGTGTCAGTGGAGTGGTTAGTTCTGAAGTCAGATAGAGAAGGCATGTGTCAGTGGAGTGGTTAGTTCTGAAGTCAGATAGAGAAGGCATGTGTCAGTGGAGTGGTTAGTTCTGAAGCCGGATTGGAATTTGTACATGAGTTTATTAGTGGCAAGGTAACTATCGACCTGTTCATAAACTATTTTCTCCATTACTTTGGAAATGGAACTGAGAATAGAAACAGGTCGGTAGTTGCCAGGTTCCAATTTGCTTCCATTTTTAAAGAGGGGAGTTACTCTTGCTATCTTAAAATCTTTTGGTACTTGGCCTTGTGTAATTGAGAGGTTTATTATGTGCGTGATGATCGGGGCAATGATGGAGGCAGAGTCCCTGAGGAATCTGGAGGGGATATTGTCAAGGCCGGTGGCCTTGTTTGGGTGGAGCGCGCTCAATTTTTTAAACACCTCATCAGCTGAGACCATTTCTAATTTGAAATCATTGTTGGATACTCCTAACTTTCTGTAGAAGTCTTTAATGTGTTCTACACCAAAGCGACCAGAGTGGTGGGACAGCTTGTTGACAAGAGTTGCGGCTATGCTGGTGAAAAAGGCGTTAAGTCTGCTTGCTACCTCCATTTTGTCTGTAATGAGGGAGTCACCCTCCTTGATGTTGATGTTGGTGAGTCTGGTTTTAAGTTTCTGGCTGCAACCAGGAAGCTGGTTGTTGAGAATTTTCCAGAGCTCACGTGGCTTATTTGTGTTTTCCTCTATTTTGTCGTTAATGTAATTTTTTTTTAAGGATTTAGTCAGGTTGGTTGACTTATTTCTTAATTTATTGCATTGCTTTTTGAGAGTTGAAAGGAGTGGTTTGAGGTTGATATTATTGGGTTGTTTATCTACTTCTGTTTTACACTTTTGGTATTCGAAGTATTTTCTGTCTCTGTCTTTTACGGCAGCTAGTAGGTCCGGATTCATCCATGGTTCCGAGTGGGCTTTGATCCTGACTGTTTTCACGGGAGCCATGTCATTTAGTATCTTTAGGAACGCTGTTTTGAAGCGATCCCAAGCAACATCGACCAGGTTGCTCGCGAGCACAGGGGACCAGTCCCACTCATATAATTTGAAATTGAAATGATCACTGGAGTATTTTTTAAGGGATCTGGATTGGGTCGTGTTATGTGGCCATTGGCTTTGGGTTTAGCTATTTTGCGGGTGCAGAAGGTTAGATAGTGGTCGCTAAGACCACAGATCATGACCCCACTATTTTTTATTTTAGGCCGGTCGGAAGTGAGAATAAGATCTATGGTTGATTGGGTGGAATCACACACCCTTGTAGGTAGCGCTATTAGCTGGGAAAGACACGTAATGGAATGGTAGTTACATGTGGGACCTTGTTATCTTTAGTCCATTTGCAAAGGCGCCAACCTCGCTTGCCGAAAGATGACCAGAAGCTGCTGGTTCCTGAGGGTTGACGTCTCCTGGGTGTTCATCAGAGCCCTGTTAGTTGGATTGCGGACCTAATACCGCTGGGTGCCAGATTTGTCCGCCATGGGTTGCCTCACGAGGAACTGAAGTTCCAGACAACATGGCCCTGACAATACCATGTTGCCACCACCCCTACCACGTTGAGGAAGGGTTGGACTTAAGGGGGAGTTGTTACTGTTGTGTCCTTGGGCAGGATGCATCACACACAGGGAAGCTTCAATGACCAAGTTGCTGACTTATGACCCAGATCCGGTACCCGGGTGCCGAACAATGACAGGCCACAGTTTATTAAAAAAACGTAGACACAATTTCACATTGTGTGTGACAGTAAAGGTCTTCTTCTTATGTTATTTGTGAGATCCAGTCATGGCTTGTGACTTCTACAGGTGTTGTCTTCACAGTTGCATAAAGGAAGAAGCATATGTGGTCTCTATGTAGGCAGCTTTGGTGAAGTCTTGAATGTACAACCCTTGTATCGTTATCATCGAGGGCACTGTATAGGTGGTGTATCCAAATACATGTCAAGTGATTCAGTCTCCACACCAACAGGGGCGATACTGGAGCAAAGAAGAGAGGAAGCAGCAGCTGCTGAGAGCCAGAGAGAACAGACGAAGGAGAGAGTTCATGATGCAGAGCCGCCTGGACTACTTGAAGGGGGATAGGTAGGACATTTCCTGTCATACTATCTTGTACTTTTAATTAAGCTACCAACCAACAAATGAAAACAATTCTTGATTGGCCAAGATAACATGCCGGAAAATGTGAATCATGCTATGGCAAAAATTGACAGCTGTGAGAAGATGTGACAATGTCATGCAAAAACTCTTTCCCTTTCCTCTGCAGGGATACATCATCATCACAAGGCGGCGCTGAAGAGCCTCCATCTGTTTATGTACACAAGGACAACAGCATCCTCCTCCTGAGCCAGAAGAGGAGCACCAAGAAGAGGAATCGACGCATCCTGGACAACTGGGTGACCATCCAGGATCTGCTGGCTCACGGCTCGCGATCTCCAGACGGAAAGAAAATATTTAATCCACTCCTCTCCGTGACCACGGTGTGACCCAAACAGGTCATAACGAGAAGAAAGACACAGAGATGCTGTGACCAAATCATTGCTTTTAAAAGTGTGGGAATAAGGATTCTAATTGTGTGGAATTGATTGTTGATTATTAGAACTGGAAAATTCAACCAGCAGAGGTACGGATGATTCAGTCTGGACTAGTTTAATGTTGAAAGAAGAACAAGAAGAGCTAAGTCAATGCAGATGTCCACTATGGCAAGTCTACTGTGATCAATATACTAATACATCAATTCATATTCAAAATAACCCCTTGTTAATTGTCTGCAACTCATTCTGCCATAGCAGAAACATATTTGACATTGGTATTCTCATGTCTCTGTTCCTTGACCATTCCATGGTCGACACACAGAACAGTGGTCAGAGAGAAAAACAACTCGTGTAGATCAGAGCACAGGAGATCTTATGTGAAATCAACAAATTCAATTTGTCTTTAACATTTCAGACAGGACTTTCCTCCAGAACTGGATGTTCAAATCCACCATTGCCCAGCTCTCATTATGGCTGCTTTGTCGCAGAAGACTTTAGGTCAAGCCTTAAAAAACAAAACCCCAATAACTCTCTACTATATCCTTGGCTGCACCTGGAGATTCTGTCCTTAAACATAACCAGCCTTGACCAACATCTACAACCAACCATTTGCTGGAAATGTCAGCACAAAAGCCCATACAGTCGCAGAGAACACCACAGAGAAAGCACAAGGACTCCCAAGTATTTCCTAAAGATCTGGTCCAATGGTCCGCATTGTTCCTGGATCTCAGGTTGGACAAACAGCCAGACTCACCTTTCAAGTTCTTGGGAAAATACTTTTCAAGCAAGGGTATTATCACTTATTAGAGGTGAAGCGGACGGAGGCGGTAGCCATGTTTCTGCCTCACACAAAGTGCACAATGCCCACCAGGCAGCTTCTGTTGAATGTACAAGGTCACAGGCTGCTCATGTTCCAGACCAGGTTCTGCTTCAAGTCAAGACCAACTTGAGTTCCAGTTCAAAAGTGTTTTTATTGACTTAAAGAATGCATGGATTATTCAATGATTAAATATGCTTCAAATGTAGTCAATGTTTGTACTTCCCATGCTATAGTTCTTTACAGTCAATAAAGTACACAAGCTGTTCCAAACCACTTCCTCGTGTTAGTGACTTAGTTCTTTACAGTCAATAAAGCACACAAGCTATTCCAAACCACTTCCACATGTTAGTGACTTACCTGATTAGCATTAATTGATAGTAATAATGATAAAGACATGAATGTTTTCATACAATACCCTTAAGGAAATCTACTTTTGTCAGCAGTCTAATCATCAATAAAGTTCCATTAGCAGCCAGAACTATTGTACTGTGATGTGGTATGCTTTGGATTTGACTTTTCTCTTCCCTTCATTCTGCTACAAACTGAACTTATTTTCTCCTGTTGAGGAATCTGATTTCACTTACTTAGAGTTAGTGCAAAAAGCAAGACAAACATTTTTGAAGGACACAACTCTGTTGTTGTTAGCAAACTGTTCAGGAGGATTCGACGAAAAACGAAGCAAATTTCCCCGAGGAAAAAATCTATACATTAGTTCCATACACCACAAGACTATGACCATAAAATCCATTGTATAGATAATCATTTTAGAAATCAATGAAAGATACAGTGGAACCTTGGGAAACATGTGCACCAGCTTACAAGATACCAGCAGTCTCCTGGTTAGTTGATTGGTTGCCAGCAAAAAGTCCGGTTACGAGCCTCCCCACCGCTAGCTACTCGTACATATAATAGGGGTGTACCCATGTGATGGGATGGGACACCCCTAATATTACTTATAATAGGGGTGTACCCATGTGATGGGTTGTGACACCCCAAATAGTACATATAATAGGGGTGTACCCATGTGATGGGATGGGACACCCCTAATAGTACATATAATAGGGGTGTACCCATGTGATGGTATGTGACACCCCTAATAGTACATATAATAGGGGTGTACCCATGTGATGGTATGTGACACCCCTAATAGTACATATAATAGGGGTGTACCCATGTGATGGTATGTGACACCCCTAATAGTACATATAATAGGGATGTACCCATGTGATGGGATGTGACACCCCTAATAGTACATATAATATGGGTGTACCCATGTGATGGGATGTGACACCCCAAATAGTACATATAATAGGGGTGTACCCATGTGATGGGATACCCCTAATAGTACATATAATAGGGGTGTACTCATGTGATGAGATGGGTCACCCCTAATAGTACATATAATAGGGGTGTACCCATGTGGTGGGATGGAACACCCCAAATAGTACACATAATAGGGGTGTACCCATGTGATGGGACACCCCTAATAGTACATATAATAGTCACTATTATACTAACACTATTGACTTCCTCTCCTGGTGTGTTCCTCCTCACTATTGTGTTCCAGTCAGCGAGGAGGAACATCACTTACGGAAACATGCATCCATATTACATAAGTAGTGTGTGTGTGTGTGGGGGGTGTGTGTGTGTGTGTGGGGGGGGTGTGTGTGTGGGGGGGGGGGGGGGGGTGTGTGTGATCAATACAGGGCTTTCTTTCTCCTTTGTCCTTGACTCATGTCTGGCAATTTGTGGTACATGTCATTATCACACACACACACGCACGCACGCACGCACACACACACACACACACACACACACACACACACACACACACACACACACACACACACACACACACACACACACACACACAGACACCAATGCAAAAAGTGATGTCCTGCACATAGCAATTATCCACACTGGCAAAGTGATCCAGGTCATTTTGATTTATCCTTCCATTATCCCACTTATCCAATATTGGCCCAAAATGACAAAGAAAAATATTTTTGTTCTTAAAATTCTACAAATACTTTGTAATGGCAATGTGAAAATGTTTTTTTTTAACTTTGCAAATGTATTAAAAATAAAAGTCAAAAGTCACATGTACATTCAGACAGTTTGCTCAACACTTAGTTGATGCACCTTTAACTGCAGTCTTGTGGAACATCTTAAGTTCAAGTTCCAGTAGCAACCATTGTCACGCATCTGTGGAGACAACTGATGGAGCTTGACTTAGACTTAGACTTAGACTTAGACTTAGACTTTGACTTCCTTTTTATTGTCATTCAAATTTGAACTTTACAGCACAGATAAGAACGAAATGTCGTTACATAAGCTCATGGTAGTGCAGGATAAAAAAGCAATAAGGTGCATATATAAATAAATAAATATATATAAATAATATATATAAAATAAATATATATATATACATATATATAAATAAATAAATAGATTACTGTACAGATAAATATATTGCACTTTTTCACATGCGTCCACGTTTATGGATGTATGTTATATTGTCTTTTTTATTCCAGCGAGTTAATCCATTTTGGGGGGAGTTGAGGGGATCATTTAATTTAATTATGATGCGTTCAAGAGTCTTACGGCCTGAGGGAAGAAGCTGTTACAGAACCTGGAGGTTCTGCTTCGGAACCTCTTTCTAGAGTCCAGCAGTGAAAACAGTCCTTGGTGGGGGTGGGAGGAGTCTTTGCAGATTTTCTGAGCCCTGGTCAGGCAGCGGCTTTTTGCCATCTCCTGGATAGGAGGAAGAGGAGTCCTGATGATCTTTTCCGCCGTCCTCACCACTCTCTGGAGAGACTTCCAGTCTGAGGCACTGCAGGCTCCAGTCCAGACAGAGATGCAGGTGGTCTCTATAGTGCCTCTGTAGAATGTGCTGAGAGAGCTGTGCTCTTTTCATCCCACGCACAAAGTGCATGCGCTGCTGAGCTCTTTTTACAAGAGCTCCGGTGTGTAGGGACCAGGTTATATTGCCAGTTATCTGCACCCCCAGGAACTTGGTGCTGCTTACTATCTCCACTGCTGTGCCGTTGATGTAGAGTGGAGCGTGGCTGGACTGGTGCTTCCTGAAGTCAACCATGATCTCCTTGGTCTTGTTGACATTCAGGACCAGGTTGTTGGTTCTGCACCAGTCAACCAGATGTTTTACCTCCTCCCTGTAGTCCATGTTGTTGTTGTCACGGATGAGGCCCACTACTGTCGTGTACTTCACAATGTGGTTGGTAGTTGGTGGTTGAGAGGTGCTGCCAAGAGGAGACTGCCCAAAGATAGGTGTGCCAAGTGTCGTGTTCAAAAAGATAGGTGTGCCAAGTGTCGTGTTCAAAAAGATAGGTGTGCCAAGTGTCGTGTTCAAAAAGACTTTCTGCCAAAGGTGTATCAACTAAGTATTGATCAAAGGCTGTGAATGCACATGTGATTTCTTAAGTGTTGTTTTTTAAATACATTTAAAAAAAACAATCAAAAACAAAAACTTCACATTGTTATTATGAGGTATTGTGTATAGAATTTTGAGGACAAAAACAATTAATATTTTTTTGGAATAAGGCTGCAAGATAAGAGACGTGAATACTTCTGACATGTTAGATCCATATGAAGTCCTGCTGGATTTCCAGACTGTAAGATAAGAGACGTGAATACTTCTGACATGCTAGATCTGGATGAAGTCTTGCTGGAGTTCCAAGTCAGGACCAAACGTGACAAGTTGAACTTTTATGTTCCTCAAATGTGGAACAGACTTCCAGAAGATGAAAGACAACATTGGCAATGTTAAAAAAAACATTTGTATTAACTTGTGCATTTGACCACTGCAAGTATTTATTGGTTTAATTAGAATATCTTTGTTTTTTTTAATGATTATTTTTAATGATTTTTATAATCATTTGACTTTTATTTGCCTTCCTGCAATAGCCGTGTGAAACAATTGTGTTCTATAAATAAACGTGTTATGGAGTGTAGAGCAACACAATGATCCCTTTAAATGGACTATTGAAACGTCATGAATGAGATGATACATTCTAGAAGATTCTGTTGCAACATCTTCATGAATCAAAGACACTTTCCACCTCCAGCCAGCAGACGGGGATGGAGAGGTCAAATAGAGGAGGGGGAGGGGCAGGGGGAGAGAGAGGGAGTGATGTCATCTGGGCGAGGCGGCCAATGAGAGCACGGAGGAGAGGAGGAGGAGGAGGAGAAGGAGGAAGGAGACGGGCGTGTTTTATGTGTCGCTGCAGTGTTCACGCCTGACGAAGAAGAGGCAGCAGAAAGACGGGAGAGAGAACACCTGCAGAGGTGAGGAAGCATCATTGTGTATTACTCTCTCTCTGTGTGTGTGTGTGTGTGTGTATGTGTGTGTGTGTGTGTGTGTGTGTGCTGTATGATGCAGTGACATGCAGGTGTATAACCATGAGGTGACATGTATGTGCAGTGGTGGTGAAAAGTGTACATACACTTGTAAAGAACATCATGTCATGGCTGTCTTGACTTTACAAGTCTTATTTGTTTGTGATGTAGTGATTGGAGCACATACTTGTTGGTCACAAAAAACATTCATGAAGTTTGCTTCTTTGATGAATTTATTATGGCTCTACTGAAAATGTGAGGGTGAAAAGTATACATACAGCAATGTTAATATTTGCTTACATGTCCCTTGGCAAGTTGACCTGCAATAAGGCGCTTTTGGTAGCCATCCACAAGCTTCTGCTTGACCACTTGACCACAGTTTTCTGACATGGACTTGTTTCTTCAGCATTGTCCACACCTTTAAGTCAGGACTTTGGGAAGGCCATTCTAAAACCTTCATTCTAGCCTGATTTAGCCATTCCTTTACCACTTTTGACGTCATTGTCCTGTTGGAACACCCAACTGCACCCAAGACCCAACCTCCGGGCTGATGATTTTAGCTTGTCCTGAACAATTTGGAGCTAATCCTCCTTTTTCATTGTCACATTTAAAGCAGCAGTTCCATTGGCAGCAAAACAGGCCCAGAGCATAATACTACCACCACCATGCTTGACGGTAGGTCTGGTGTTCCTGGGATTAAAGGCCTTGCCTTTTCTCCTCCAAACATATTGCTGGGTATTGTGGTCATTGTTGTCATTTTGATATTTGTCATTTTAAAATATTTGTCATTTTAATATTTGTCATTTTAAAATATTTGTCATTTTAAAATATTTGTCATTTTAATATTTGTCATTTTGATATTTGTCATTTTAAAATATTTATCATTTTAAAATATTTGTCATTTTAACATTTGACATTTTAATGTTAGTCATTTTAATATTTGTCATTTCAATATTTGTCATTTCAATATTTGTCATTTTAATATTTGTCATTTTGATATTAGTCATTTCAAAGCCAATACTTAGTTTGAACCTGCTGGGCTTCCGTCAAGTTACATCCCAACGACCTTGAAGGTTCTTAAATGTTTTTCAATTCATTTTTTTTCCTTGCAACGCCTCAGATTTATCTGTAGTAAAAGTTGTATTTCATTTATTTTCAATGTTCTATGCCCTTTTTTGTTAAAGAAACTTTGTTTTCTTATGGCAAAAATATGCAATATTTTCTCTCCAACTAATGTTCAAAGTGGAATATTGGAGCATAATTGGAGCCTAAAATAGTTCATTAGTTCATAACATTGATTTTCATTCATTATTATTTTTTAAGAGATGAAAGCAAATGTCCCATCAAAATACTTGGGGATCCAAAAGGTCGCCATTTATAAAAGTCATACTTTTTTCTTTTTAATCACTCGATTTATAAGTTTGTTTTTGATCTATTTCATCCTTTCTTTTTCTTGATTTCTTTTATGCCATTTTTGTCCTAGAAAAGAGAAAAATATGCAATATTTTGCACCACAAATATTTTAAAGTGGAATATTTGATGTGAAGTACTTGGGTCAATAATTCCTGACAACATTGATTTTGAACAAAGACTCCTTTTAAAGACAAAAACAACTCAAATTCTCAAGGATCCAAAAAGTGCTAAAATAATTCATACATTTTTCAAGTGACCTTTATTGAGGTGGTTGCCATGGTAGCAGCCCGTAACGACAAGTCAGGAGGTGGTGGGACATTATCTGAGTGGGGGTCAGGACGTGGATTCAAACCTGCACCCTGGTCCTTGTCTGTTTGGCCGCCTTTCATTTGCTGCTGTTTGTCTTTTTCCTCCTGAATTCCTGCAATCCCTCCTGGCAACTTGACTTCCTTTCCCTCCCAGTGAGGCCAACACTATTTCACTCCTAGTGAGGCCAACACTATTTCCCTCCCAGTAAGAAGGAACGTCTTGATTGATTGATTGATTGAACGTCCATCAGCACTCTAAAAAAGGCAGCCATGGACTTAATCTCATTGGAGCAAAGAGTAGGAAAAAAAAGAGGCGAACATCTGGAATAAGATCAAAGAGTGGAGCAATTAGGGATCAACTCTGTGGATTATTGTGCTTGGTTTGTCTTGAGGTGCTTGTCAGTCATCAATTTGATTGACAGCAGCTGAGCCTAATCCAGACTCATGGAGTCCCGTCTTAGTATTCATGTCAAGTTTGGAATTCTAGCATTTGGAATGACTGGAATAGTGACTAAAGATGACTGAAATAGTGACTAAAGATGACTGGAATAGTGACTAAAAATGACTGAAATAGTGACTAAAGATGACTGAAATAGTGACTAAAGATGACTGGAATAGTGACTAAAGATGACTGAAATAGTGACTAAAGATGACTGGAATAGTGACTAAAGATGATTGAAATAGTGACTAAAGATGACTGGAATAGTGACTAAAGATGATTGAAATGGTGACTAAAGATGACTGGAATAGTGACTAAAGATGATTGAAATAGTGACTAAAGATGACTGGAATAGTGACTAAAGATGATTGAAATAGTGACTAAAGATGACTGAAATAGTGACTAAAGATGACTGGAATAGTGACTAAAGATGATTGAAATGGTGACTAAAGATGACTGAAATAGTGACTAAAGATGACTGGAATAGTGACTAAAGATAATTGAAATAGTGACTAAAGATGACTGGAATAGTGACTAAAGATGACTGGAATAGTGACTAAAGATGATTGAAATAGTGACTAAAGATGACTGGAATAGTAACTAAAGATGATTGAAATAGTGACTAAAGATGACTGAAATAGTGACTAAAGATGATTGAAATAGTGACTAAAGATGATTGGAATAGTGACTAAAGGTGACTGGAATTGTGACTAAAGACGTGATTCTTCCAGTCTGCTCATGTTGTTAGTGTTTGCTAATAAAACCTCTTTGGGTATGTCCACAAATTGTAGTTGATTATTCCTTCCTAGTAGTTGTGACTGACATAGCACTTCTCTACAGACACACTTCTTTAGGATCCATGTCCACATTCGTGGTCAAGTCCCATCTTTGAATGTGGCGTTCACATGACAAAGAGACGTGTTTTCTAATGTGAATGCAAAGTGACTCTCACTGCATGGCCTCTACTCTCATCCGTCACAAGACTGACACATTTGTGGCAATTTGTAGGATTTTGTGCACGTAAAAGATTAGGAAGGAAGAGGACGAGTATTTTGGCTCAGGCAGATTTACTTTATTTGGCTTCCATGTTTGCAGACGAGGAGTGGAGGAACTTTTGTCAGAGTTATGAAAACATTTCATCTTGCCTGTTTTCTGCTCAACTATTTTGGCAAAAAACAATGACCTTTGTCACTTTCTCATGAGGTTTTGGTGGGATGAATGCAGGGGCGCTCACATTGTATATACAGGTATATACAGGTATATATATATATATATATATATATATATATATATATATATATATATATATATACAGGTTTATACAGGTATATACAGGTATATATATATATATATATATATATACAGGTTTATACAGGTATATACAGGTATACACATACACAAGTTTATACAAATATATACAGGTATATATATACACAGGTTTATACAGGTATATATATATATATATATACACAGGTTTATACAGGTATATATATACAAAGGTTTATACAGGTATATACAGGTATACACATACACAAGTTTATAAAAATATATACAGGTATATATATACACAGGTTTATACAGGTATATTTATACACAGGTTTATACAGGTATATACAGGTGTATATATATACACAGGTTTATACAGGTATATATACACACAGGTTTATACAGGTATATATATATACACAGGTATACACAGGTATATATGCACAGGTATATATGCGTATATATATACACAGGTATATATATACACAGGTATATATATACACAGGTATATACAGGTATTTACAGGTATATACAGGTATATATATATATATATATATATATATATATATATATATATATATATATATATATATATACATACAGGTATGTACCAATAAATGCAATAAAAGCACGAGGATGCTGACTAGGACAATAAAAGCATGAGGATGCTCACTAAGACAATAAAAGCATGAGGATGCTCACTAGGACAATAAAAGCATGAGGATGCTCACTAAGACAATAAAAGCATGAGGATGCTCACTAAGACAATAAAAGCATGAGGATGCTCACTAGGACAATAAAAGCACGAGGATGCTCACTAAGACAATAAAAGCATGAGGATGCTCACTAAGACACTAAAAGCATGAGGATGCTCACTAGGACAATAAAAGCATGAGGATGCTCATTAAGACAATAAAAGCATGAGGATGCTCAAGACACTAAAAGCATGAGGATGCTCACTAGGACAATAAAAGCATGAGGATGCTCATTAAGACAATAAAAGCATGAGGATGCTCAAGACACTAAAAGCATGAGGATGCTCACTAGGACAATAAAAGCATGAGGATGCTCACTAAGACAATTCAAGCATGAGGATGCTCACTAAGACAATAAAAGCACGAGGATGCTCATTAAGACAATAAAAGCATGAGGATGCTCATTAAGACAATAAAAGCATGAGGATGCTCATTAAGACAATAAAAGTATGAGGATGCCCACTAAGAGGTTTGAGGTCTAGATATGTAAAATGAAATGAGCTGGACTTCCTCTTCATGTTCTCATCCATCTTAATCCTTCACTCCTTCACTCCACTTCCTCTCTGATTCATCTTCTTTTCTTCCCTTCTTCTTTTCCACATTCTTGTGTGCTAGAAAGATGTCTTTGTTTCTTGCTCTTCTGCTGTCTTCACCCCGTTAGCCCCATTAAGCACTCAGGAGGACTTTAACAGACCCTCACTGTTCATCCCCTCACACACACACACACACACACACACACACACACACACACACACACACACACACACACACACACACACACACACACACACACACACACACACTTTAGAAGGACTACTTATGTGATGTAGTGAGATGGTCCATTCAGGAGGAGACCACAAACACTTCAGTGACAAACAGAAGACTTTTTATTCTCTGCTGGTTAACATTTGTGACTAACTTCCCACTATGGTCCACTCTGGTCCACTATGGTCCACTATGGTCCTTGTACTACTTCCCAATATGGTCCACTATGGTCCATGTACTACTTCCCAATATGGTCCACTATGGTCCATGTACTACTTCCCACTATGGTCCACTCTGGTCCTTGTACTACTTCCCACTATGGTCCACTCTGGTCCATGTACTACTTCCCAATATGGTCCACTCTGGTCCTTGCACTACTTCCCAATATGGTCCACTATGGTCCTTGTACTACTTCCCAATATGGTCCACTATGGTCCATGTACTACTTCCCAATATGGTCCACTATGGTCCATGTACTACTTCCCACTATGGTCCACTATGGTCCTTGCACTACTTCCCAATATGGTCCACTATGGTCCTTGTACTACTTCCCAATATGGTCCACTATGGTCCATGTACTACTTCCCACTATGGTCCACTATGGTCCATGTACTACTTCCCAATATGGTCCACTATGGTCCATGTACTACTTCCCAATATGGTCCACTATGGTCCTTGCACTACTTCCCAATATGGTCCACTATGGTCCATGTACTACTTCCCACTATGGTCCACTCTGGTCCTTGTACTACTTCCCACTATGGTCCACTATGGTCCATGTACTACTTCCCACTATGGTCCACTCTGGTCCTTGTACTACTTCCCACTATGGTCCACTATGGTCCATGTACTACTTCCCACTATGGTCCACTCTGGTCCTTGTACTACTTCCCACTATGGTCCACTATGGTCCATGTACTACTTCCCACTATGGTCCACTCTGGTCCTTGTACTACTTCCCACTATGGTCCACTATGGTCCATGTACTACTTCCCAATATGGTCCACTCTGGTCCACTCTGGTCCACTATGGTCCACTCTGGCCCTTGTACTACTTCCCAATATGGTCCACTCTGGTCCTTGTACTACTTCCCAATATGGTCCACTATGGTCCTTGCACTACTTCCCAATATGGTCCACTATGGTCCATGTACTACTTCCCACTATGGTCCACTCTGGTCCTTGTACTACTTCCCACTATGGTCCACTATGGTCCATGTACTACTTCCCACTATGGTCCACTATGGTCCATGTACTACTTCCCAATATGGTCCACTATGGTCCTTGTACTACTTCCCAATATGGTCCACTATGGTCCATGTACTACTTCCCACTATGGTCCACTATGGTCCATGTACTACTTCCCAATATGGTCCACTATGGTCCTTGCACTACTTCCCAATATGGTCCACTATGGTCCATGTACTACTTCCCACTATGGTCCACTCTGGTCCTTGTACTACTTCCCACTATGGTCCACTATGGTCCATGTACTACTTCCCACTATGGTCCACTCTGGTCCTTGTACTACTTCCCACTATGGTCCACTATGGTCCATGTACTACTTCCCACTATGGTCCACTCTGGTCCTTGTACTACTTCCCACTATGGTCCACTATGGTCCATGTACTACTTCCCAATATGGTCCACTCTGGTCCTTGTACTACTTCCCAATATGGTCCACTCTGGTCCTTGTACTACTTCCCAATATGGTCCACTCTGGTCCACTCTGGTCCACTATGGTCCACTCTGGCCCTTGTACTACTTCCCAATATGGTCCACTCTGGTCCTTGTACTACTTCCCAATATGGTCCACTCTGGTCCACCCTGGTCCACTATGGTCCACTATGGTCCTTGTACTACTTCCCAATATGGTCCACTCTGGTCCTTGTACTACTTCCCACTACGGTCCATTCTGGTCCTTGTACTACTTCCCACTATGGTCCACTCTGGTCCTTGTACTACTTCCCACTATGGTCCACTCTGGTCCTTGTACTACTTCCCACTATGGTCCACTCTGGTCCTTGTACTACTTCCCAATATGGTCCACTCTGGTCCACTCTGGTCCACTATGGTCCACTATGGTCCTTGTACTACTTCCCAATATGGTCCACTCTGGTCCTTGTACTACTTCCCAATATGGTCCACTCTGGTCCTTGAACTACTTCCCAATATGGTCCACTCTGGTCCTTGTACTACTTCCCAATATGGTCCACTCTGGTCCTTGAACTACTTCCCAATATGGTCCACTCTGGTCCTTGTACTACTTCCCAATATGGTCCTTGTACTACTTCCCTCTCTGGTCCTTGTGCCACTTCCCACTCTGGTCCTTGTCCACTGTGGTCCTTGTACTACTTCCCACTCTGGTCCTGGTGTAATTTCCCACTCTGGTCCTTGTGCTACTTCCCACTCTGGTCCTTGTGTAACTTCCCATTCTGGTCCTTGTGTAATTTCCCACTCTGTTCCTTGTGCCACTTCCCACTTTGGTCATTGTGCCACTTTCCACTCTGGTCATTGTGTAACTTCCCACTCAGGTCCTTGTGCAACTTCCTAAAGGGCTCAAACAATGTGTCCATGGCGTGATGTGTTTCTGTCAACATGATAACTATTTGTAATACTGAGTGAGATGATGCAACAGTTCAATCAAAGAATCCAAGCTAATCCATCATTGCTGAAACACAAACGATAGTATGACTCACATTTCAACCTAACTTTAACTTACTCAGTGGACTAGTGGTTAGAGTGTCTGCCCTGAGATGGGTAGGTTGTGAGTTCAAACCCCGGCCGAGTCATACCAAAGACTATAAAAATGGTACCCATTACCTCCCTGCTTGGCACTCAGCATCAAAGGTTGGAATTGGGGGTTAAATCACCAAAAATGATACCTGGGTGTGGCCACCGCTGCTGCCCACTGCTCCCCTCACCTCCCAGGGGGTGAACAAGGGGATGGGTCAAATGCAGAGGACACATTTCACCACACCTAGTGTGTGTGTGACTATCATTGCTACTTTAACTTTAACTTTACTTTAACTTTAACCAATATGCTAAATGTTACCGATACTCAACAGTACCAATTTTTGGTACGCATGTGTTAATAAATATTGTTTTTGATCATAAAATAATGTTTTATTTCCAAATGAGCTGCTGTCCAGTTGTTGTATCTTGTTTTATTGTGACATTGCAATTACAGTTGCAAGTCCAAGACGTTGAATGGCAGTGGTCTATAGTTTATGGTGTGTGTTGTTGTTGTTGTTGTTGTTGCGCCCTAAAAAGTGTTCATACTGTAAGGATTGTACTTATTATGCACCAGCTGTTTGATTGTAACGTGCATCTTAGTTGTAGATTTCATGAACACATTTGGGGGTGTTGAAATCGACATGTAAAATCACTGACGCTAATCAGTAGCATGTCAATAGCAAAGCCAATATATATTAGCATCAAGCTAGCACATTTTTGGAGCCGTATTTAACTTACATTGGTGTCAGTTTCTTTCTTGGCATTAAACATTGCAAAATTACCGAGAGGTAGATTGGCTACGTTTGTTCTCAGTGCTGCTGGAGTGATCGCCAAGAGTCAGCAATCGGGTGTGACATCACGCGCAACCACGGTACCGAAGCATGGTACGCTTAGATTTGACATGAATCGCTGCTCGGTACGATCGACAGAATTCAGCTGGTGCCAAAAAGTACCAGATTGGCTAAAAGACCAAAGAGATGTTTGCTTCTAGTATTTCAAGCGTCTATATTTCACATCCAACATCGTCTATATCCCACATCCAACATCGTCTATATTCCACATTCAACATCGTCTATATTCCACATCCAACATCGTCTATATCCCACATCCAACATCGTCTATATTCCACATCCAACATCGTCTATATTCCACATCCAACATCGTCTATATTCCACATCCAACATCGTCTATATTCCACATCCAACATCGTCTATATTCCACATCCAACATCGTCTATATTCCACATCCAACATCGTCTATATTCCACATCCAACATCGTCTATATTCCACATCCAACATCGTCTATATTCCACATCCAACATCGTCTATATTCCACATCCAACATCGTCTATATTCCACATCCAACATCGTCTATATTCTACATCCAACATCGTCTATATTCCACATCCAACATCGTCTATATTCCACATCCAACATCGTCCATGCGGGGCAGCAACCCAGCAAAAAAGCTGCAATACAAATAATAATACAAATAAAAACCAAAGTGGCGCTTTAGATGGGTAACTAGCAGGAGTGTGACTCTTTGGCCACCAAACCATTCCATCAGATTCCCTTTCCCATGGTGATGATTCCTTTCACAATCCATTCTCAATTCAACACGATTCTCCATTCCAACCAAATCTCACAATGTATAATTTGCTTTGTAGTGCAATGAAACTTTTTCAAAAGGTTGAGGAGCTCCTTCTCATTGCATAAAACATTGTTCTTCAATCCATTCATATCAAAAATAAAGAAATACATTAGATATAAATAAATTATATATATAATTTGTATCTATTTTTTAAAATATATATCATTTTTTTGTATATCTATATATATATATATATATATATATATATATATATATATATTATTATTATTATTTTTTTATTTTTTTATTTTTTTTTTGGGTGGGGGGTTTGATTTTAAAAATGACAACTTGATTTAGAATGGGATGAGTAAGAATTGCCATTCGGATGTGAATCCATTTTCTTCAGAAACTAGTGAGTAGGCAACGTCTGTCCAATCATAAGCAGGAAGTATAATAATAATAATAATAATAATAATATTATTATTATTATTAGTTTGTTATCAACTACTGACTCAATATTGCATTGTCATGACTTCAATGCTTATCACAATATTATTATTATAGAAACAGACAAGTCTTAGCCTGAAAGGAGAGTCGGTGTGAGTGTGTGTGTCTGTGTGTGTGTGTGTGTGTGTGTGTGTGTGTGTGTGTGTGTGTGTGTGTGTGTGTGTGTGTGTGTGTGTGTGTGTGTGTGTGTGTGTGTGTGTGATAGATGCAGGGCGTGGCCGTGGAGAAAGCGTGTGGTGGGACAGAGCGGGGGATGGGAGGAAAGAAGGAGGGGCAATGTGGGGGCTGGGCTAGCAAATATTGCTGCTGCTGCTGGAGTCCTTGGTTACCATGGTGATGTGGGAAAGATGTAAAGGGCTCCTGGCACTCTCACACACACACACACACACACACACACACACACACACACACACACACACACACACACACACACACACACACACACACACACACACACACAAACTCACACACACACACGCGCGATGAAACAGGATAGTCATCCAATGTGAAGTGGTTGCGGGTGTCGTTATCGAGGGCGGGGATGAAGATGCTGAGGCAGAGGCAGGATGCAGGAGATGTGACGTGTGGTCGGTCAGGGAGGGGCTCCACTTGGCTGCTTCTTTGCCGGAGTCTCCATTTTAGTCAATGATGTCATCTTGGTGTCCGACTGACTAGATGGCTATATCAGCGAGGCTGCTGGGAAGTCCTAAACACTAAAACATGACTGTTTACACACTAAAACATGACTGTTTACACACTAAAACATGACTGTTTACACACTAAAACATGACTGTTTACACACTAAAACATGACTGTTTGCACACTAAAACATGGCTGTTTACACACTAAAACATGACTGTTTACACACTAAAACATGACTGTTTACACACTAAAACATGGCTGTTCACACACTAAAACATGACTGTTTACACACTAAAACATGACTGTTTACACACTAAAACATGGCTGTTTACACACTAAAACATGACTGTTTACACACTAAAACATGACTGTTTACACACTAAAACATGGCTGTTCACACACTAAAACATGACTGTTTACACACTAAAACATGACTGTTTACACACTAAAACATGACTGTTTACACACTAAAACATGGCTGTTTACACACTAAAACATGACTGTTTGCTAAACAGTATATATATATATATATATATATATATATATATATATATATATATATATATATATATATATATATATATATATATATATATATATATATATATATATATATGTATGTGTGGGAAAAAAATCACAAGACTATTTCATCTCTACAGGCCTGTTTCATGAGGGGGGGTACCCTCAATCATCAGGAGATTTTAATGGGAGCATTCGCATACCATGGTTTATATAGGGCACAGAGTGGGTGGGTACAGGCTGGCCTAGGGGCGTGGTGATTGGCTCATGTGTTACCTAGGAGGTGTTTCCGTCTATGGTGGCATGTTGTTACAATTTCGCTGCGCTTGTTGAGGGATGACAGGTCTGGACGGTAAATAATAAACAGTTTCTCTTTCAAGCATAGGTTGCATCTTTTATTACCACTATTGTAAGGTGTGCTGGATGCAAGAATTTGCCATGTTATTGAATATTCAACATTATTGTCTTTGAGGTCCCAAATGTGTTTGCTGAGTTCTGTGGTATTTCGCAGGTTTTGGTTCCTGAAAGAAGCCTTGTGATTGTTCCATCTGGTTTTGAATTCTCCCTCGGTTAATCCTACATATGTGTCGGATGTGTTAATGTCCTTGCGTGTTACCTTAGATTGGTAGACAACTGATGTTTGTAAGCACCCCCCGTTGAGGGGGCAATCAGGTTTCTTTCGACAGTTACATCCTTTGTTGGTTTTGGAGTCGCTCTGTCCGGGGGTCGACGGCTCATTTGCAATTGTTTTGTTGTGGTTTGAGATGATTTGTCGTATATTGTTCATGCAGCTGTAGCTCAATTTGATGTTGTTCTTGTTGAATACTTTTCTTAGGGTGTTGTCTTTGGGAAAGTGTTTGTCAATCAGATTGAGGAATTTGTGTCCAATGTTCGTTGAGACGTTTTTGCTGTATGGGGGGTTGTACCAGATGATGTCGTTTCGTTTTCTGTTCTTTTTTGGCTGGTTTCCTGGCGTGGGTTCATAGGTGAGGGTGAAATTGTATCCGCTTTCATCAAGGGCTTTTTGGTACGGGGGGGTTGCTTGGTCAAATTCAGCTTTGCTAGATGACAGCATCGATAGCCTTTTATTGATTCCGGTAGGTATTCTTTTCGTGGTGGTGGGTGGGTGGTTGCTGTCATGGTGCACGTATTGGAGTGTTGTGTTGGGTTTCGTGAATGGTTGGTAGCTGTTATTTCTCAGGTTGAAAGTGACGTCAAGGAAGTTGACGGTTTGCTTGTTGGCTTCAATCGTGATCCGTAGGCCGTTTTCTTTGAAAATTTGGCATATGCGCTTCTTGGTATTCTCGCTGCTCCTTGGCGAGGCGCGACACACTGCCGGTCCGTCATCGTGGTAAATACCAAGGTTCAGATTGAGGCTAGCGAGCTGGGAGAGGAGGAAACTCCCAACGAGTTCACACGTTTCTGCTCCGTCAAAACTTCCCATAGTGACGTCAAATGTTGCATTGTTCTTTTTTTGCCATGGTGTACTGTTGTGGATGAGAATGGACTTTTTTGCGTGGATGATGATGTTTCTTTCGTTGCCTGTGATTGAGTCGTAGTCTGAGGCGAAGTCTAGTGCTTGAGTCAGTAGGTCTTGCGTGATGGAAGGGTAAAATTCTTTGATATCAAAGGAGATAAAGTTGTGCTGTTGTTTGTCTTGGATGTTGTTGAACCATTTGATTACTACTGCTGTATTTCTCCATTGGTTGAGTGGTGTTTTGTCTTTGATTTTTGTGTTGACTCTGTCCAGGATTATTTTGCTGATTTTCCTATTTCAGAATATATATATATATATATATATATATATATATTTTTTTTTAAATCAGAATCACTTTAAAAAAAAGATTTTTTTAGCCCATCTCCATGCAACCAGAAGGGTTTCTATCCTGTAACATTTTTTTATTATGATTATTATGCATTGTGATTATCGGTACACAATAGAATGTTCAGTCTAGTAATCAGAATGAGATGAAATCCTCAGGTGGCCAAAGATGAAGTGGTGGTCACAACTAAGTGTCAAAGATTGACATCCTTCTTGTTGTACTCAACTAAGTGTCAAAATGAAAGAATGTTTTTCTGCTAATAATGATATCGCATACTGGATTGTATCTCAATGCTCAGTATGTGTGGTTGTTAGGGATGTGTAGCGATAACATTTGAACCGATGCTGGACCAATTTCTGGTGTCTGGGAACCATTACAGGTACCAATTTTTGGTACTTTTGTATGTGATCATTTTTTGATAATAGCATGTTATTGTTTGAATGTAATATTAAAAAATGAGCTGATGATGAAAACTGAGCTGTCCAGTTGTTATATGTTGTATCATGTGCAATGTAGTTGCACGTGCAAGACATTAGATGGCAGTACTGTACAGGCTATTTGTCAAAGAAGTTGCTTTATTCAAGAAGGTGAGATTTTTGATGCTTGCACCCTACAAAGTGTTTATACTGTAAGCATTGTGCTAACTACACATCAGCTGTTTGTTCCATCTTAGTTGTCATTTTATGACCAAGTTTGGAGGTGTTGTCATCGCCATGTAAAATCGCTAATGCTATATGTAGCCTGTCTATGGCTAACCCAAAGTAATTTAGCATCAAGCTAGCGCATTTCTGGAAGAGTGGAGCCATACTTTCCTTTCAAGCATACTTGCTTTGTTGCTTTTGAAAATTGCAACATTGCTCAGAGTTTGAAAAGTCCGCCCTCGGGTGTTGCTAGTTTACGTGAAGCGCTGTTTAGTCTGCAAGCGGACGTCACGTGAAACTAATTCATCCTTGGATTTGACATGAATCCATACCCGGAAGTACTGACGGAATAAAGATATGGATCGTGGTAGCCATTCCTAATGGTCTTGTTGACTCCATCAAACTGGCTAACTCAGGATGTCTGCAGTCTGGAATGTTCCATTCATCTTTGAGTTGCAAATGTTGGAAATGGGTTGCTGCAGCAATAAGAGTCAAGATGGAGCATGTTGAGCAGTTCCACCGCATTAAACCCTCACTTCCTGCTCAGTGGAAATACAATCAAATACATTCTACACAGCAACAATTACAGTTTGAGACTAAACATACTTTTCTTCAGTAAAAAGTACAAGCATATCTTATTAAAAACATACTTTTCTTCAGTAAAAAGTACAAGCATATCTTATTAAAAACATACTTTTCTTCAGTAAAAAGTACAATTATTAAAAATGGTGGCGGCTGCAGGTGAACATTTGGCGCTATGTGACGTCATCACGCCACCTTGTCTTTAACAGGAAGTAGCTTACAGGAAGTCAAGATCAATAGTGGCGTGTTAAGTGCAACCCTATCATGTATTGATTCTGTTGCCGCGGTGATGGCAGCTCATAGCGGTAAGGGTGTGCATCCATTGAAAGATGTC
>NC_084563.2:1605788-1608288 GCF_033978685.3 Nerophis lumbriciformis
TTCTTCATCCATCCCTTCGAGTTAGCTTTTATGATGACGCCGGCTGGAAAGGTCTCTTTTGGCAAGGTCTTCCTTTTGAATATCACCATGGGTGGAAGTTTCTGGCCATTAGCATGGCAAGCTAGAACCACAGTGAAGGATGACTTCTCATTCCCTGTGGTGCGAATATTCACCGTACGTGCTCCCGTTGTATCCACAGTGCGGTTCACAGGAATATCAGTTGCTGTGAAATAGTAATCCGTGTGCGGATGGAGAGATTGCGTCTTTTCATGAACCGGATCCCTGACGCTTAGTAGGAGCCATTTTGTGGTCTTTACAGATGTAAACACACAAAGGAAATTAGACGTACGGTAATATCCGTGCGCTTTTTCTTCTTCTACGCGGGCGGGTGGTTGCTTACAGTAGAAGTAGAAGCGCTTCCTGTTCTATGGGGGCGGGTGCTTACCTTGGCGGTTGCTTGGGTAGAAGAAGAAGCGCTTCCTGTTCTACCGGGAAAAAAGATGGCGGCTGTTTACCGTAGTTGCGAGACCGAAACTTTATGAAAATGAATCTTAATATTAATCCATATATAAAGCGCACCGGGTTATAAGGCGCACTGTCAGCTTTTGAGAAAATTTGTGGTTTTTAGGTGCGGCTAATAGTGCGGAAAATACGGTAATCAAATATATTGAAAAAGAAAGAACTCTTGAAAAAACTGAGGAAAAAATACATTTGCATACAATTAAGCAGGACTGTATTAATAAATACATAATAATAATAATAGATGTTTCTAAAATAAACTGTGTGCAAATGAAAATATTAGTCATATTTTTTGCGCATAAGAAATGTCTCTACAACTTTAGCTCCAGACATCAATCAATCAATCAAAGTTGACTTATATCACACATGTCTCAAAGGGCTGCACAAGCCATAACCACATCAGAGCAAGAACAAAACTCAGCCCAATGGGAACAATGAGAAACTTTGGAACGGATGTGGGGGAACAACTCACATATTTTTCTCACACACACACTACTGAAACACTCTCATCCAAACTACTGAAACACTCTCATACCTTCTACTGAAACACTCTCATACACACTACTGGAACACTCTCATGCACACTACTGAAACACTCTCAAACACTACTGAAACACTCTCATACACACTACTGAAACACTCTTATACACTCTACTGAAACACTCTCATACCCTCTACTGAAACACTCTCATACACACTACTGAAACACTCTCATACACACTACTGAAACACTCTCATACACACTACTGAAACACGCTTACACACACACTACTGAAACACTCTTATACACACTACTGAAACACTTTTATACACACTACTGAAACACACTTACAAACACACTACTGAAACACTCTCATACACTACTGAAACACTCTCATTCACACTACTGAAACACTCTTATACACACTACTGAAACACTCTCATACACACTACTGAAACACTCTTATACACACTACTGAAACACTCTCATACACACTACTGAAACACTCTCATACACACTACTGAAACACTCTTATACACTCTACTGAAACACTCTCATACACACTACTGAAACGTGCTTATACACACACGACTGAAACACTCTTATACACAATACTGAAACACTCTTATACACACTACTGAAACACTCTTTTACACACTACTGAAACACACACTCTACTGAAACACTCTCATACACTACTGAAACACACTTATATACACTACTGAAACACTCTCATACACACTATTGAAACACTCTTATACACACTACTGAAACACTCTCATTCACACTACTGAAACACTCTTATACACTCTACTGAAACACTCTTATAGACACTACTGAAACACTCTTATAGACACTACTGAAACACTCTTATAAACACTACTGAAACACTCTTATACACTCTATTGAAACACTCTTATAGACACTACTGAAACACTCTTATAAACACTACTGAAACACTCTTATACACTCTACTGAAACACTCTTATACACACTACTGAAACACTCTTATAAACACTACTGAAACACTCTTATACACTCTATTGAAACACTCTTATAGACACTACTGAAACACTCTTATAAACACTACTGAAACACTCTTATACACTCTACTGAAATGCTCTCACATAAACAACTAAACTGTTTTTCTCTTACACACCCTACTGAAACACTGTCATAAACACTACTGATTTTTTTCTCCCTCACGCACACACACACCTGGAATTATTTTTCACTTGTATGTATACAAGGATTTCACCTGTGCGTGTGAGAGCTTTTCACTCATGCGTGTGAGAGACAACAATTTCACTAGTATGTGTGCAAGGATTTCAGCTGTGTGTATGAGAGCATTTCACTAGTGTGTGTATGAGAGGTTGCATTCCGGTCAACAGCTGCTAGGAGACATCAGAAAATGGATTAGAAAAGACACATTTAAAATAATAATAAATAAATAAATTCCCGCGGGCCGGATTTTGGACGCTGGCGGGCCGTAACTGGCCC
>NC_084563.2:1613288-1658288 GCF_033978685.3 Nerophis lumbriciformis
CCTCCTCCTCCTCCTGCTCTCCACGCTGGCTCAGGGAGTCCTGGTCATCCCAGAAGGCTGTGAGTATGACCCCTGTGACCTTGACCTCTGACCTAAGTCATCCCAGAAGGCTGTGAGTACGACCCCTGTGACTTTGACCTCTGACCTAAGTCATCCTAGAAGGCTGTGAGTATGACCTCTGTGACCTTGACCTCTGACATAAGTCATCCCAGAAGGCTGTGAGTATGACCCCTGTGACCTTGACCTCTGACCTAAGTCATCCCAGAAGGCTGTGAGTATGACCCCTGTGACCTTGACCTCTGACCTAAGTCATCACAGAAGGCTGTGAGTATGACCCCTGTGACCTTGACCTCTGACCTAAGTCATCCCAGAAGGCTGTGAGTACGACCCCTGTGACTTTGACCTCTGACCTAAGTCATCCCAGAAGGCTGTGAGTATGACCCCTGTGACCTTGACCTCTGACATAAGTCATCCCAGAAGGCTGTGAGTACGACCCCTGTGACTTTGACCTCTGACCTAAGTCATCCTAGAAGGCTGTGAGTATGACCTCTGTGACCTTGACCTCTGACATAAGTCATCACAGAAGGCTGTGAATATGACCCCTGTGACCTTGACCTCTGACCTAAGCAGACACCTGTGACCTTGACCTCTGACCTAAGCCATACTTGCCAACCCTCCCGGATTTTCCGGGAGACTCCCGAAATTCAGCGCCTCTCTCGAAAACCTCCCGGGACAAATTTTCTCCCGGAAATCTCCCGAAATTCAGGCGGACCTGAAGGCCACGCCCCCTCCAGCTCCATGCGGACCCTCCAGGCTGGAGGGAATGTTGTTGTAATATATTGAGTTGGAGGCAATAAACAGGCGAGGTGATGAAGTACGTCTCTTTACTGTAGACTTCAGAACAGACTCACACACTTGACGTCAGGTGCGCAACACCACGTAAATCGTTGGCCAACCAAAAAGTAACCCCAGTACGCTATAGCCAACATTAACCAGGAGATGGCAACAGACAAACATAGATCACTCTATTACATTACTCCCCTTTTAGAAATGTAGAAGTTACTCAAAAGAAATAAACAACCCAACCAAAAAATGCAGCAGCTCAATTAAAAAACTGTACTTAAGCCACATTCTTTTCTCTTTTTAGTACTGAACTCTTAACCCTCATTTGTAAACAATAACATGCTTATTATACAAACAGTATTTGTACACCTTTAACACAGATTTTTATACTGTCTTCAGAGATTCAGTTTTTTTGGTGGTACTCGAAACCTTTCTGGGTACCTGCGGATCACTGGTGGGGTTTTTGTTGTGGGTGATCTGGGTTCTGATGATGGCAACTCAGCAGCCCTTGAATCTGGTTCAATGATGAGACTAGTTTGTGTCTGACTCACTGATGGTCCTGATGATGGAACTGAAACAGCACTTACTTGTAGTTGTACTGATGGCACATTTTCTGCAACTGGTGGAGACTAGATAACTGGCAGTCTCTCCATGTTTTCTCGCCATGGTAACATGTGATCCACATGCACTGTGCGCTGGCTCTGTCCCTCTTGATATATATATATATATATATATATATATATATATATATATATATATATATCGCCCGGAAAAGGGTGGAGTGCCATCTCCGGGTTGGGGAGGAGATCTTGCCCCAAGTGGAGGAGTTCAAGTACCTCGGAGTCTTGTTCACGAGTGAGGGAAGAGTGGATGGTGAGATCGACAGGCGGATCGGTGCGGCGTCTTCAGTAATGCGGACGCTGTATCGATCCGTTGTGGTGAAGAAGGAGCTGAGCCGGAAGGCAAAGCTTTCAATTTACCGGTTGATCTACGTTCCCATCCTCACCTATGGTCATGAGCTTTGGGTTATGACCGAAAGGACAAGATCACGGGGACAAGCGGCCCAAATGAGTTTCCTCCGCCGGGTGGCGGGGCTCTCCCTTAGAGATAGGGTGAGAAGCTCTGCCATCCGGGAGGAGCTCAAAGTAAAGCCGCTGCTCCTCCACATGGAGAGGAGCCAGATGAGGTGGTTCGGGCATCTGGTCAGGATGCCACCCGAACGCCTCTCTAGGGAGGTGTTTAGGGCACGTCCGACCGGTAGGAGGCCGCGGGGAAGACCCAGGACACGTTGGGTAGACTATGTCTCCCGGCTGGCCTGGGAACGCCTCGGGATCCCCCGGGAAGAGCTGGACCAAGTGGCTGGGGAGAGGGAAGTCTGGGCTTCCCTGCTTAGGCTCCTGCCCCCACAACCCGACCTCGGATAAGCGGAAGAAGATGGATGGATGGATGGATATATATATATATATATATATATATATGAAATACTTGACTTGGTGAATTCTAGCTGTAAATATACTCCTCCCCTCTTAGCCACGCCCCCCAACCACGCCCCCGCCCCACCCCAACCACCTGTCTGATCTCTCACAGCACCTCCTTTTATTACTGCGTCACACACGCAAAAAGTTAACAAAGTGCGAGCCTTTTTTGTGTAATCAAAATCTCAGACATTTTCTTACAAAACTATAATATGGCACAGTCACAATCACACTCACACAGTTAAAGACAACCTCAACAGTCAACTATTTTTCTCACCCAGAAGCACAGCTGTATCATATCAAAACTTAATAATAATAAACAACATTTATCATTCACTCTGAGCTGGACGAAGTGGCTGGGGAGAGGGAAGTCTGGGCTTCCCTGCTTAGGCTGCTGCCCCCGCGACCCGCCCTCCGATAAGCAGAAGAAGATGGATTGATGGATGGATCATTCACTCATATGATTTCCGAACATAAACTTTGTCTCTCTTCTCATACACACACAGTTTGGACAGTTTCCAAAACTTTACAGACTAGCATGGAATGTACAGGGGGGGGGGGGGAGTAATAATTAACTTTCAAGAGAGGGAAATGAAAAAGATCAGACCCGCAGGTGCATACACAATTGTTATTAAAATACGCATGTATAAATGTACCAACAATAAAACTGAATCACTCCACATCCAACACACTTTTCAACATTCACCAATACACACACATTAACAAAATAGAACCCACCCCAGTCCGGACACTGTTAACAATTGTACACGCCTGTTTTTTGTGGAACGGCCGTATTATATCTCAAACGCAGTTCACTTTTTACTCATAAACGGCGATGAACCTGCCAAGCGGAGCAGACCCTACGTTAAACACCCCGACCAACACGGAAACAGCCTAAAGGCGCCATAGAATCACTGGTCATCAGCTGACAAATCTACAGCCATCATGTATGGTCACTTCCAAAACAGTCTTGACACAGGTGGAATTTGACTTGATATTAAAGTCTTAACACAGGTGGAGTTTGACTTGATATTAAAGTCTTAACACAGGTGGAGTTTGACTTGATATTAAAGTCTTGACACAGGTGGAGTTTGACTTGATATTAAAGTCTTGACACAGGTGGAGTTTGACTTGATATTAACGTCTTGACACAGGTGGAATTTGACTTGATATTAAAGTCTTGACACAGGTGGAGTTTGACTTGATATTAGCTAAACAACAAACAAACGGCGATGAACCCACCAAGCGGAGCAGACCCTACGTTAAACACGCCGACCAACACAAAAACCAGCCTAAAGGCGCCGTAGAATCACTGGTCATCAGCCGACAAATCTACAGCCATCATGTATGGTCACTTCCAAAACAGCTTCACCAAAGCTCAACTCTATGGAGCCCGAACTCCATGTGTTTATCTGCAGCTCACTGATCAAACGTCATAACAGTTCAGTCCATCTCCTTTACCGGAGTCACTAAAAAGTCACTAAAATGGGGCCTTTACTGGCTGCAGCTCCACAAAAACAGATGTGTCGCACATTCACAGACTTATCAACAATTTTTTATAGTCAAATGCACCACCCGGCTAGTGAAAATGCCCTTACTTTAGCTGGATCCAAACTGCTAACCTGGTGTACTTGCAGAAGAAGAAGAAGAGGTGAAAAAAGTAATTGCCTCAAATAGTCTGTGCTAAACACCACAATTCTATTAACAGTTACCCTTTTATTCAAACAACAAATCACAAGTTTTCTTTATTCACAGTTAATGAATGTTAATGTTGAAACAAACACACAGACAATATAATCACATATAAAACAACCCAAGCCAACCATACACACCCCATTCCAGGTTGTTTTTGGAGAACTTGACTAAACCCATTTTTGATCAAAAATAGGTTCAGCAATTAGTCTCACCAGACCCGACCATCTCCAGACAGACAGCGTTTACACATGAAGCAAAATTGCTTACCTTTATATGCGCGCGTGCAACTCTGTCTGCCTTGAGAGATCGGGAGTCTGGATGTGGACTGCAGCGTTCTAACCCATCCTGTTCGTGACGCCTATTTTATGTGGTAGAAAGTCCAAATCTTAAACAGGAACAAAAGTGAATTTAGTACAAAAGTTTGATTTACTCATAATCAAATGGTACAAGGTTGGATTGAATTGCCATTCCCTCCAGGAGGGAAAAAAAGGAAAGAGCTTGAATCACCTCCCTAGACTTGGTCTACTTGGCTATTTATCTGTTCCCTGGTGGGTCAAAGGCCAGCTGTTTTTGGATCAACATTCTTGGATCTCTTCGCCATAACAACAATCAAGATATCTTGTAGAGTGTCAGAGTGATGCCACCTGACATGTCCTCCCTCCTTAGTGCTTTTCCACCTCGCTCTCTCGGACTTTGACTAACAACAAAATAGAAATGCTACAAAAGGTCAGAAATTCCACTACAAGAGTATTTGTGTGTTGGAACAATGTTAACATCTGGAGAGTATTTGTGTGTTGGAACAATGTTAACATCTGGAGAGTATTTGTGTGTTGGAACAATGTCAACATCTGGAGAGTATTTGTGTGTTGGAACAATGTTAACATCTGGAGAGTATTTGTGTGTTGGAACAATGTTAACATCTGGAGAATATTTGTGTGTTGGAACAATGTTAACATCTAGAGAGTATTTGTGTGTTGGAACAATGTACACATCTGGAGAGTATTTGTGTGTTGGAACAATGTACACATCTGGAGAGTATTTGTGTGTTGGAACAATGTTAACATCTGGAGAGTATTTGTGTGTTGGAACAATGTTAACATCTGGAGAGTATTTGTGTGTTGGAACAATGTTAACATCTGGAGAGTATTTGTGTGTTGGAACAATGTTAACATCTAGAGAGTATTTGTGTGTTGGAACAATGTACACATCTGGAGAGTATTTGTGTGTTGGAACAATGTACACATCTGGAGAGTATTTGTGTGTTGGAACAATGTTAACATCTGGAGAGTATTTGTGTGTTGGAACAATGTTAACATCTGGAGAATATTTGTGTGTTGGAACAATGTTAACATCTGGAGAGTATTTGTGTGTTGGAACAATGTACACATCTGGAGAATATTTGTGTGTTGGAACAATGTTAACATCTAGAGAGTATTTGTGTGTTGGAACAATGTACACATCTGGAGAGTATTTGTGTGTTGGAACAATGTACACATCTGGAGAGTATTTGTGTGTTGGAACAATGTTAACATCTGGAGAGTATTTGTGTGTTGGAACAATGTTAACATCTGGAGAATATTTGTGTGTTGGAACAATGTTAACATCTGGAGAGTATTTGTGTGTTGGAACAATGTACACATCTGGAGAATATTTGTGTGTTGGAACAATGTTAACATCTGGAGAGTATTTGTGTGTTGGAACAATGTTAACATCTGGAGAGTATTGTTAACAATTCCTCTGTCACCTCCTTCCCTTGCTTCCCTGCTTCCTTGCGGACAAAAAGACAAAGTGACCAACAGTAAGTGACACTCCTTGTTGCCATGGTGATGTGTGTGCAAGTCAACATCAACATTCATGTGTACACTTTTGTATCATTTTGCATCAGATCTACATCCGAGGTCTACACATGATGCATGTGTTTGTGTGTGTGTTTGTGTGTTGCAGTTACAACTGGGTCTACACATGATGTGTGTGTTTGTGTGTTGCAGTTACAACTGGGTTTCCACATGATGTGTGTGTTTGTGTGTTGCAGTGTCAACTGGGTTTCCACATGATGTGTGTGTTTGTGTTGCATTTTCAAAAGGGTCTACACATGATGTGTGTGTTTGTGTGTTGCAGTGTCAACTGGGTCTACACATGATGTGTGTGTTTGTGTGTTGCAGTTACAACTGGGTTTCCACATGATGTGTGTGTTTGTGTGTTGCAGTGTCAACTGGGTTTCCACATGATGTGTGTGTTTGTGTTGCATTTTCAAAAGGGTCTACACATGACGTGTGTGTTTGTGTGTTGCAGTGTCAACTGGGTCTACACTTGATGTGTGTGTTTGTGTGTTGCAGTTACAACTGGATCTACACAAGATGTGTGTGTTTGTGTGTTGCAGTTATAACTGGGTCTACACATGATGTGTGTGTTTGTGTGTTGCAGTTACACAACCACCCGTGCTGACAGAGTCTTTAGAGGCCATGACAACATTCACTGCGTTCGCTGCTAGCGACATCCATCTTCCCTGTGAGGCCTCCGGCAACCCAACGCCCACGTATGTCCCTCATCATTGTTATCATATTGTCATAGATACTTGTCAACAACGCCCACGTATGTCCCTCATCATTGTTATCATATTGTCATAGATACTTGTCAACAACGCCCACGTATGTCCCTCATCATTTTTATCATATTGTCATAGATACTTGTCAACAACGCCTACGTATGTCCCTCATCATTGTTATCATTATCTCATAGATACTTGTCAACAACGCCCACGTATGTCCCTCATCATTGTTATCATATTCTCATAGATACTTGTCAACAACGCCCATGTATGTCCCTCATCATTGTTATCATATTGTCACATGATCCTAGATGCTTGTCAACAGGAAGTCATTTAAGAACTAGTAACATTGAGCAAACTAGAAAATTGCAGTGAAAATGTTAATGGGCCTGCTCACTGTGCTCTGGACCAATGGGCCTGCTCACTGTGGTCTGGACCAATGGGCCTGCTCACTGTGCTCTGGACCAATGGGCCTGCTCACTGTGATCTGGACCAATGGGCCGGGGTCGATCAAAGCTAAAAAGCTAGCTTAAAACCAAGTTGGAAGCAACGAGCATACCTGCAAAATAGAAGTAAAAGTATCAAAATCCAAGATTTGTAGGTTTATACAAAGGATATTAGCAAAACGGCTAGCATAAAACTTTATGCTAATGCTAATTTAGCAGAAGTTAGCATACGTTTATGAGAGCGCCAAGTATTAAAAAAAAATCATGATTTTTATGTTTAAACAAACAAAATGAGCTAAAAGGCTAGCCTGCTAACAACATGCTTAACTTGGGTGGTGTCAATATACTTCTAAGATGGTCCCAAGTACCAAATTCAAGTATCAAATTCCATCTTTTTTAGGTTTAAACTTAAAAAAAAATTTATAGCATCTAATGTAAGCATGTATCAGAAAATGTAAGCATGTAAGCATATAATAATAAAGTTGATTTCTTACAAATATTAATATTGCTGACATAGAGAAGTGGGATACAAATGCAACATATGGATCAAGAGAGGAGCAGGGAACATGCTAACTTGAAATGACAGAAGAAGTAAGTCAGGTTTAGGAAGTGTACATAGAACCATGTTCCATCAGAATGTAAAGTTTAGGAAGTGTACATAGAACCATGTTCCATCAGAATGTAAAGTTTAGGAAGTGTACATAGAACCATGTTCCATCAGAATGTAAAGTTTAGGAAGTGTAAATAGAACCATGTTCCATCAGAATGTAAAGTTTAGGAAGTGTACATAGAACCATGTTCCATCAGAATGTAAAGTTTAGGAAGTGTACATAGAACCATGTTCCATCAGAATGTAAAGTTTAGGAAGTGTACATAGAACCATGTTCCATCAGAATGTAAAGTTTAGGAAGTGTACATAGAACCATGTTCCATCAGAATGTAAAGTTTAGAAAGTGTAAAGAGAACCATGTTCCATCAGAATGTAAAGTTTAGGAAGTGTACATAGAACCATGTTCCATCAGAATGTAAAGTTTAGGAAGTGTAAATAGAACCATGTTCCATCAGAATGTAAAGTTTAGGAAGTGTACATAGAACCATGTTCCATCAGAATGTAAAGTTTAGGAAGTGTACATAGAACCATGTTCCATCAGAATGTAAAGTTTAGGAAGTGTACATAGAACCATGTTCCATCAGAATGTAAAGTTTAGGAAGTGTACATAGAACCATGTTCCATCAGAATGTAAAGTTTAGGAAGTGTACATAGAACCATGTTCCATCAGAATGTAAAGTTTAGAAAGTGTAAAGAGAACCATGTTCCATCAGAATGTAAAGTTTAGGAAGTGTACATAGAACCATGTTCCATCAGAATGTAAAGTTTAGGAAGTGTAAATAGAACCATGTTCCATCAGAATGTAAAGTTTAGGAAGTGTACATAGAACCATGTTCCATCAGAATGTAAAGTTTAGGAAGTGTACATAGAACCATGTTCCATCAGAATGTAAAGTTTAGGAAGTGTACATAGAACCATGTTCCATCAGAATGTAAAGTTTAGGAAGTGTACATAGAACCATGTTCCATCAGAATGTAAAGTTTAGGAAGTGTACATAGAACCATGTTCCATCAGAATGTAAAGTTTAGGAAGTGTACATAGAACCATGTTCCATCAGAATGTAAAGTTTAGGAAGTGTACATAGAACCATGTTCCATCAGAATGTAAAGTTTAGGAAGTGTACATAGAACCATGTTCCATCAGAATGTAAAGTTTAGGAAGTGTACATAGAACCATGTTCCATCAGAATGTAAAGTTTAGGAAGTGTACATAGAACCATGTTCCATCAGAATGTAAAGTTTAGGAAGTGTACATAGAACCATGTTCCATCTGAATGTAAAGTTTAGGAAGTGTACATAGAACCATGTTCCATCAGAATGTAAAGTTTAGGAAGTGTACATAGAACCATGTTCCATCAGAATGTAAAGTTTAGAACGTGTACATAGAACCATGTTCCATCAGAATGTAAAGTTTAGAACCAACCAGCCATGTGACACTAAACCATTCCATCTCTTCCTGCTTCCTGCTACCATGGCAACTAATGTGGACTTAATGCGATGACATCACTAATGGGAGCTTTGTTTTGGCAGCATCCGCTGGGAAAAAGACGGCAGGATGTTCAGGTCGGAGCAGACAGGAAGTGGAGCGCTGACGGTCGGCGCTGACGAGGTGCTGGAGTCCTACCAAGGAATCTACCGCTGTTACGCCGCCAACGACCTGGGCACCGCCATGACACACACCTGGCGTGTCATCGTGGAGCGTGAGTCATCCAAAGTACACATCATCCAAGGAGGACAACACACACACAGTCTCACCTTGTGTTGCCGCGGTAACCACTGCAATGATGTCATATACAGTATATATCACATATACAACACACAGTCTCATCTTGTGTTGCCGCGGTAACCACTGCAATGATGTCATATATAGTATATATCACATATACAACACACAGTCTCATCTTGTGTTGCCGCGGTAACCACTGCAATGATGTCATATACAGTATATATCACATATACAACACACAGTGAAAGAACATGTACATCAGATATGAACATGTACATCAATAATGTAAAAGAACATGTACATCATATATGAACATGTGCATCATGTAACAGTATATGTACATCAATGATGTAAAAGAACATGTACATCAGATATGAACATGTACATCAATGATGTAAAAGAAGATGTACATCAATGATGGGATTTGCCTGAGTGGCTGGACGGGACAGAATGAAAATAATCAAAACTAGAATGATTAATATGAATATTTGTTAGATTGGGGACAATCCTTCTAGAAGGTTTGCAGCTGCTGACTGCTGTTGTGTTTGCAGCTGCTGACTGCTGTTGTGTTTGCAGCTGCTGACTGCTGTTGTGTTTGCAGCTGCTGACTGCTGTTGTGTTTGCAGCTGCTGACTGCTGTTGTGTTTGCAGCCGCTGACTGCTGTTGTGTTTGCAGCTGCTGACTGCTGTTGTGTTTGCAGCTGCTGACTGCTGTTGTGTTTGCAGCTGCTGACTGCTGTTGTGTTTGCAGCTGCTGACTGCTGTTGTGTTTGGAGCTGCTGACTGCTGTTGTGTTTACAGCTGGTGACTGCTGTTGTGTTTGCAGCTGCTGACTGCTGTTGTGTTTGCAGCTGCTGACTGCTGTTGTGTTTGCAGCTGCTGACTGCTGTTGTGTTTGCAGCTGCTGACTGCTGTTGTGTTTGCAGCCGCTGACTGCTTTTGTGTTTGCAGCTGCTGACTGCGGTTGTGTTTGCAGCTGCTGACTGCTGTTGTGTTTGCAGCTGCTGACTGCTGTTGTGTTTGGAGCTGCTGACTGCTGTTGTGTTTGCAGCTGCTGACTGCTGTTGTGTTTGCAGCCGCTGACTGTTGTTGTGTTTGCAGCTGCTGACTGCTGTTGTGTTTGCAGCTGCTGACTGTTGTTGTGTTTGCAGCCGCTGACTGCTGTTGTGTTTGCAGCTGCTGACTGCTGTTGTGTTTGCAGCTGCTGACTGCTGTTGTGTTTGCAGCTGCTGACTGCTGTTGTGTTTGCAGCCGCTGACTGTTGTTGTGTTTGCAGCTGCTGACTGCTGTTGTGTTTGCAGCTGCTGACTGCTGTTGTGTTTGCAGCTGCTGACTGCTGTTGTGTTTGCAGCTGCTGACTGCTGTTGTGTTTGCAGCTGCTGACTGCTGTTGTGTTTGCAGCTGCTGACTGATGTTGTGTTTGCAGCTGCTGACTGCTGTTGTGTTTAAGCTGTTGACTGCTGTTGTGTTTGCAGCTGCTGACTTCTGTTGTGTTTGCAGCTGCTGACTTCTGTTGTGTTTGCAGCTGCTGACTGCTGTTGTGTTTGCAGCCGCTGACTGTTGTTGTGTTTGCAGCTGCTGACTGCTGTTGTGTTTGCAGCTGCTGACTGATGTTGTGTTTGCAGTCGCTGACTGTTGTTGTGTTTGCAGCTGCTGACTGCTGTTGTGTTTGCAGCTGCTGACTGCTGTTGTGTTTGCAGCTGTTGACTGCTGTTGTGTTTGCAGCTCAGCCAGTGCTGAAGAAGCAGTGGAAGTTGCTGAAGAGACCGCTGGAAGGTGAGAGCATCATCTTGTCCTGCAAACCCCCGCACAGCTCCAGCCCCACACACATCCACTGGATGGACAAGAGTGAGTTTCTTCTTAGTCATTATGAACACATGAACACACACTTTACACTTCATCTATGATTATTAGTCATTATGAACACATGAACACACACTTTACACTTCATCTATGATTATTAGTCATTATGAACACATGAACACACACTTTACACTTCATCTATGATTATTAGTCATTATGAACACATGAACACACACTTTACACTTCATCTATGATTATTAGTCATTATGAACACATGAACACACACTTTACACTTCATCTATGATTGTTAGTCATTATGAACACATGAACACACACTTTACACTTCATCTATGATTATTAGTCATTATGAACACATGAACACACACTTTACACTTCATCTATGATTATTAGTCATTATGAACACATGAACACACACTTTACACTTCATCTATGATTGTTAGTCATTATGAACACATGAACACACACTTTACACTTCATCTATGATTGTTAGTCATTGTGAACCAGAGGTGTGGACTCGAGTCACATGACTTGGACTGGAGTCAGACTCGAGTCATGAATTTGATGACTTTAGACTGGACTTGACAAAATGTAAAAAGACTTGCAACTGGACTTCGACTTTAACATCAATGACTTGTGACTTCACTTGGACTTGAGCCTTTTGAATTGACATGACTTGACATGACTTGCTACTTTCCCCAAAACCCAAAGATGAAAAAGTTATTCGGGAGCGCTCCGTATTTTTCATTGTGTACTTGTCTATCAGCGTTGCGTGTGTCAGCTGGTGTGCTCTCAGTACAACAGCCAATCAAATTACATCTACTTTGTTTTCATCACACAGCATTCATCCAATCAAATTGCAGGACAACCAACGAAGAAGACATGTCCAAACCACACGCCGGTGAACAAAAAATGATACCTAAAATAATTTTGTTTGGGTATAAAAATGACGAGGTGGTCAACACAAAACGGTTTGCAGTATGCAACACATGCGGTTCCAAAATGACTGATGGAGAGGCAACAACTTCCAACTTCGTCCGGCATTTGAAGTTGCACAAAGAAGGGTAAGTTTTGAATGTAAGATAACGTTTATTGGCTAAGTAACGTGACTTTTATTTGCTGTGTAGTTAAATCAGTGAGGCTGTAAACTCACTGCTAACGTTATAACGTTATTGCAAACACGGGAATCTGTTGCAGTTCACTACCTTATTCATACTTTTTGTTCAGTGATTTTTTTCAAGCAGGGTTACGTTAGTCAATATATCACACGTAACGTTAGACGGCGGTCAGCAGCACCGCGTCTTTTAGCCACCTAAAAAAAGACAAAAATAGTCAAATAAAGGTCGGTTAAAATGTATACTATATTATGAATATGTGTACCGTTTTAGATAGCTTTCTGACATACTGTTGGTTGTTTACCTCAGTGGTCCCCAACCACCGGGCCGCGGCCCGGTACTGGTCCGTGGATCGATTGGTATCGGGCCGCACAAGAAATAATTTTTTCTTTTTTTAATTAAATCAACATAAAAAACACAAGATACACTTACAAGTAGTGCACCAACCCAAAACAACTCTCTCCCCCCTTTTGTTCTGGGCATTGAACATGAAGACTCTTCCTTCACTGTTCCGAGTGGCCATGAGAGTCTTGGCAGTGCCTGCCTCCGGTGCTCCAGTGGAGCGAGTTTTCAGCCATGGTGGCATCATACTACGCCCCCATTGTGCACAAATGACTGACAGACTCTTGGCTAATTTGGTCTTTTGCAAATGCAATGCAGCATAGGGCCCTGACATATAAAAAGTACAACTTTTTTGTTATGTTCACGTATATGTCATGTTTTTTCAATGTTAACACTTTTGTACATTTGCACTTTATTTTTCAATGTGTTTGTTCTGTAAAGGAATGAGTTAATGTTTAAAATGACTGGTTAATAGTGCTATTATAAAGTGCAATGTCAGCACAATTTTCTTTCCTGCAATTTAAAATGCACTTGTTTTAATAAATAAATACAGCGTTTGAAAAGCATACACAATCTGTGTTAATATATTAGTCTGTGGTTAAAAGGACTTGAAAGGACTCGAAACTCAAAATGCAGGACTTAGGACTTGACTTGAGACTTTCCAGTCTTGACTTTGGACTTGACTCGGGGCTTGCCTGTCTTGACTCGGGACTTGACTCGGACTTGAGGGCAAAGACTTGAGACTTACTTGTGACTTGCAAAACAATGACTTGGTCCCACCTCTGTTGTGAACACATGAACACACACTTTACACTTCATCTATGATTGTTCATCACTTCATCATCACCTTTCACCTAAATATGAATGATTGCATCTCAATGGGACTAATGTTATATTATATTATGTCAGTTCTATTCCTCTTAATGTTATTATATATTATGTCAATGATATTCTTCTTAATGTTATATTATATTATGTCAATTATATTCTTCTTAATGTTATATTATCATGTCAATTCTATTCTTCTTAATGTTATTATATATTATGTCAATGATATTCTTCTTAATGTTATATTATATTATGTCAATGATATTCTTCTTAATGTTATATTATATTATGTCAATGATATTCTTCTTGTGGCGCTCAAATCTGGGACCTTCCATGCATGTCATGTGTGCTGCTGTGACAACATTGAGATGGCCAACAAATGTTTCACCTTATAAGGCTTTTACATCAATGTTGATAATTATTGATGTTTTTATGACCTATGGAAAATAAGAACCATGAGAAAAATATATGAAATGTAAAAAAATGTAGCCTTCCTCTGAAGATAATCATCTCAGCTATCAAGGCAGAAAGGAAGAGAAAAGTCAAGACAAGCATGGAAGACCCTCAAGGTAAACACAATTGTAAAATAACAATAATAAGAAATGACCCTCAAGGTAAACACAATTGTAAAATAGCAATAATAAGACCCTCAAGGTAAACACAATTGTAAAATAACAATAATAAGAAATGAAATGAAGGTGCAAACATCAGGTAAGAAACTCTGCATAAAGTGTAAGAAAATATTGTGAAAGTGTAAACAGAGAAACCTGAGAAGAACTATTTTCTGAAGGTTTAGTGCCAGGTAATTACAGCTGTGCTCTAAAGGGTGAGTGCAACTAAGGTGGTGTGGTATTAGCGGTCTTGCCTTGCATCATTTACAGACCACATTGGTCTGACTACGGTCCCTTCTAAAAAACTGGCATACTATCCAGGTGAATGTTTGTGTTTTATACACATTATGTTGTCTCACTGCAAAGAATGAACAGTGATGATAGCTGATTGGCTGTTAGCATGTCACTCCCACTAATCAGTGATCACTTCATACTTTGTTCAAACAACCAACCTTGCTTAGCAACTTCCGCTTTCTTCTGACAAAAATAATTATAGAAAGCATTTTTTATAATAGCGATTACCTGGATATATTTTGATATCTTTTTATACATTGATATCTTTTTATACATTGATATCTTTTTATGGCCCAGCCCTAATGGAGTCTCTCCAAAACAAACAACAGCAGAATACAGCTTCTCATATTTCACCTCCAGCCCACAACCTCACTATAAATCCACTTAGTCTTGATATGCTTTGCTTGGAACACTAAGCACAAGAGCAGAGCAGAGACTATAAATCCACTTAGTCTTGATATGCTTTGCTTGGCACACTAAGCACAAGAGCAGAGCAGAGACATTGGCACACTTGTTCTCACCACAGGTACATTTGTGCTGCCAGTCAAGGAATATGGTGACTTAAGTGAGTGGTATGGCCCACAGTGTAGGACAACAGTGTCTGCTTTGTTGCTATGGAAACACTAGTAGTGTTGCTGGCTACCCTCACAGCAACAGTGTCCATACACTCACCTATGGGTATTGTTGCTATGGAAACACTAGTAGTGTTGCTGGCTGCCCTCACAGCAACAATGTCCATACAGGCACCTCTGGGTATTGTTGCTATGGAAACACTAGTAGTGTTCATACAGTCACCTCTGGGTATTGTTGCTATGGAAACACTAGTAGTGTTCATACAGTCACCTCTGGGTATTGTTGCTATGGAAACACTAGTAGTGTTGCTGGCTGCCCTCACAGCAACAGTGTCCATACAGGCACCTCTGGGTATTGTTGCTATGGAAACACTAGTAGTGTTCATACAGTCACCTGTGAGTATTGTTGCTATGGAAACACTAGTAGTGTTCATACAGTCACCTCTGGGTATTGTTGCTATGGAAACACTAACAGTGTTCATACAGTCACCTGTGAGTATTGTTGCTATGGAAACACTAGCAGTGTTCATACAGTCACCTGTGAGTATTGTTGCTATGGAAACACTAGTAGTGTTCATACAATCATCTGTGAGTATTGTTGCTATGGAAACACTAGTAGTGTTCATACAGTCATCTGTGAGTATTGTTGCTATGGAAACACTAGTAGTGTTCATACAATCATCTGTGAGTATTGTTGCTATGGAAACACTAGTAGTGTTCATACAGTCACCTGTGAGTATTGTTGCTATGGAAACACTTGTAGTGTTCATACAGTCATCTGTGAGTATTGTTGCTATGGAAACACTCGTAGTGTTCATACAGTCACCTGTGAGTATTGTTGCTATGGAAACACTAGTAGTGTTCATACAGTCATCTGTGAGTATTGTTGCTATGGAAACACTAGTAGTGTTCATACAGTCACCTGTGAGTATTGTTGCTATGGAAACACTAGTAGTGTTCATACAGTCATCTGTGAGTATTGTTGCTATGGAAACACTCGTAGTGTTCATACAGTCACCTGTGAGTATTGTTGCTATGGAAACACTAGTAGTGTTCATACAGTCATCTGTGAGTATTGTTGCTATGGAAACACTAGTAGTGTTCATACAGTCACCTGTGAGTATTGTTGCTATGGAAACACTAGTAGTGTTCATACAATCATCTGTGAGTATTGTTGCTATGGAAACACTAGTAGTGTTCATACAGTCATCTGTGAGTATTGTTGCTATGGAAACACTAGTAGTGTTCATACAATCATCTGTGAGTATTGTTGCTATGGAAACACTAGTAGTGTTCATACAGTCACCTGTGAGTATTGTTGCTATGGAAACACTTGTAGTGTTCATACAGTCATCTGTGAGTATTGTTGCTATGGAAACACTCGTAGTGTTCATACAGTCACCTGTGAGTATTGTTGCTATGGAAACACTAGTAGTGTTCATACAGTCATCTGTGAGTATTGTTGCTATGGAAACACTAGTAGTGTTCATACAGTCACCTGTGAGTATTGTTGCTATGGAAACACTAGTAGTGTTCATACAGTCATCTGTGAGTATTGTTGCTATGGAAACACTCGTAGTGTTCATACAGTCACCTGTGAGTATTGTTGCTATGGAAACACTAGTAGTGTTCATACAGTCATCTGTGAGTATTGTTGCTATGGAAACACTAGTAGTGTTCATACAGTCATCTGTGAGTATTGTTGCTATGGAAACACTAGTAGTGTTCATACAGTCATCTGTGAGTATTGTTGCTATGGAGACACTAGTAGTGTTCATACAGTCATCTGTGAGTATTGAGCTGTGAGCAACAGTTTGGTGCTTTTTCCAGGTGCTGCCTGGCTGACATGTGAAATGTTGTACATGACAGTTTGCATTCAGCAGGACATGTGAGTCAATGAAAGTCCACTACAGTACATAGAGGAGGAGTATTGAGTACTGTACCAAAACCCACATCAGCAGGAATCATACATACATTTATTATTAGTGTTCCACTATTATTAAACATCTGGAATGGACATATGCTGTCTTTAGGTTGAAGTGGAGGGGTAATTGGCAACACTTAGTGACCTCTATAATTCATTACATTGAAATCATGACACAGTAAGTTGAATGATGCGGACACAGTTGTTACTTGCAAATAGACATTTTTGATACTTGACAAATGAGCTGTTTTAGACTGCAATATTGTTCAATGACGGACACTTACGTCTAGCTTGTGTGCTTAGCCGTCGTGTAGCTGCTAGCCTTCCATGTTTACCTTTTGTAAATGACCTGACTAAACAACCTTAGAAGACATTTACTGGTGGATTTGAAGTGCTTGCCACAAGTAAACATGCAGCAGGACTGCCTGCACAAGTAAACATAAGTAAACATGTAGCAGGACTGCCTGCACAAGTAAACATAAGTAAACATGTAGCAGGACTGCCTGCACAAGTAAACATAAGTAAACATGTAGCAGGACTGCCTGCACAAGTAAACATAAGTAAACATGTAGCAGGACTGCCTGCACAAGTAAACATAAGTAAACATGTAGCAGGACTGCCTGCACAAGTAAACATAAGTAAACATGCAGCAGGACTGCCTGCACAAGTAAACATAAGTAAACATGCAGCAGGACTGCCTGCACAAGTAAACATAAGTAAACATGCAGCAGGACTGCCTGCACAAGTAAACATAAGTAAACATGTAGCAGGACTGCCTGCACAAGTAAACATAAGTAAACATGTAGCAGGACTGCCTGCACAAGTAAACATAAGTAAACATGCAGCAGGACTGCCTGCACAAGTAAACATAAGTAAACATGTAGCAGGACTGCCTGCACAAGTAAACATAAGTAAACATGCAGCAGGACTGCCTGCACAAGTAAACATAAGTAAACATGCAGCAGGACTGCCTGCACAAGTAAACATAAGTAAACATGTAGCAGGACTGCCTGCACAAGTAAACATAAGTAAACATGCAGCAGGACTGCCTGCACAAGTAAACATAAGTAAACATGTAGCAGGACTGCCTGCACAAGTAAACATAAGTAAACATGTAGCAGGACTGCCTGCACAAGTAAACATAAGTAAACATGTAGCAGGACTGCCTGCACAAGTAAACATAAGTAAACATGTAGCAGGACTGCCTGCACAAGTAAACATAAGTAAACATGTAGCAGGACTGCCTGCACAAGTAAACATAAGTAAACATGTAGCAGGACTGCCTGCACAAGGCTGTACAGTGCCAGCATTTTCCTAGCCTTTGTGACGAAAAGATGGTGCAAGTTTTAAAGAAAAAAGAATAATATTGATTTTAACCCTATAGTTGCATTTTGCTCCTAAAATAAATCCATTCAAACTTAAATCAAATGTGCGCCTATCTGTATTGCATGTTTGAAAAAAAGTTAAACCATAACCAAATGGACAAGTGATTGACGCGGCAGTGTCACTGATCCCTATGTGTGTGTGTGTGTGTGTGTGTGTGTGTGTGTGTGTGTGTGTGTGTGTGTGTGTGTGTGTGTGTGTCCTTCCCTCCTGCACTCTGAACATAGGAGAGTGGGGCGGGAACCTTCCGCTCACACACTTTGTCTTCCAACACAAAAGAAACAAGGTCTTAGTGGAAAGACAACGTTTCTTTCACCACCTTAAAACTTGGCACAAACTGCACTGGGAGGGTCGGAAGGAATACTAACAACAACAAATCAATGATTGAAGTGACAAATGTGCCATCCAAACAATACCCTGTTTGTTGACAAGAGGTTCAAGTTAAAAAGTACCACTGATAGTCACACATACACTAGGTGTGGTGAAATGTGTCCTCTGCATTTGACCCATCCCCTTGTTCACCCCCTGGGAGGTGAGGGGAGCAGTGGGCAGCAGTGGTGATCATTTTTGGTGATTTAACCCCCAATTCCAAGCCTTGATGCTGAGTGCCAAGCAGGGAGGTAATGGCTCCCATTTTTATAGTCTTTGGTATGACTCGGCAGGGGTTTGAACTCACAACCTACCCATCTCAGGGCGGACACTCTAACCACTAGTCCACTGAGTAGCCATGGAAGCACACCCAATCTAGTTATTAAGCAGAGCTAACACAAACCAGTGAAAGATTCAAAATTGCTGCCAAGCTATTGCTTGTAACCTGCTAAGCTAACAAAAACAGCTCAATCTAAAATGCGTGAGACTCGCTGATCACTAAGCAACAGGCACCACCTCTTAAAGGCACACACACACTGTTCTCATGTACAGTGGTGGTCAAAAGGGTACGTACAGAACATCATGTCATGGCTGTCTTGACTTTACAATCATTTCTACAACTCTTATTTTTTTATGATAGAGTGATTGCAGCTAAATGTGTTGCTTTTCTGACATGGACTTGTTTCTTCAGCATTGTCCACACCTTTAAGTCAGGACTTTGAGAAGGCCATTCAAAGTTTACAAAACACAGGAAAAGTTGTCAATTCCTTTGTGCTGGCACATACTTGAGAGTGTTTGGTGATGAGTGCTGGAATGGTGGATGGGTGCTTTGTCATTTGGATGCATCATCAGTAGTTCACTGGGCGTTTCGGCCTTATCACTAGACGTCCTCTCCAGAGGTGATCGGCCCAGGACTTGCGTCAGTCCCAATGAATCATGAGTGTTGAGCAGCAGACTTCTCATGGGACTATGCATGTCCTTTTCCCTCAGTCAATCCTAAACTGACTTCATTCTAGCCTGATTTAGCCATTCCTTTACCACTTTTGAGGTGTGTTTGGGGTCATTGTCCTGTTGGAACACCCAACTGCGCCCAAGACCCAACCTCCGGGCTGATGATTTTAGCTTGTCCTGAATAATTTGGAGCTAATCCTCCTTTATCATTGTCGCATTTAAAGCAGCAGTTCCATTGGCAGCAAAACAGGCCCAGAGCATAATACTACCACCACCATGCTTGACAGTAGTAATGGTGTTCCTGGGATCACCTTATCTCCTCCAAACATATTGCTGGGTATTGTGGCCAAACAGCTCCATTTTTGTTTCATCTGACCACAGAACTTTCCTCCAGAAGGTCTTATCTTTGTCAGATGAAACAACAATTGAGCTTTAAATCCGTTGGTATTTCAACTACTTGCTTGGTTAAGTAAGGAGTAACTATAATTAATGACTTTTTAAAAGTAATTTTTCAGAACACTGCTGTCACATAGTATCATGAAGCAATAACAAAGATTATAATTGACGTTTGTTATATTATTTTCAAGGCTTTTTCTTTTTGTTTAATCTCAAAACACCTCTTAAGTTGAGATCCTATTAAACAAAGCCTACTTTTCTTACTTGTTGCTTCTTGTTTTTGTGTATTTGGGATCACCGTCAGTCCTAAAAAACCAAAACACAAGGCATGGTGGATAGGGATGATGTTTAAATAACAAATTATGGAGTTCGAGCCTATTATCGAGTCCTCTTATCGAACCGATTCCTTATCCATTCTCTTATGGAGTCCAGATAGGTTGTTGGATATGGAAAAAAACACACAATATTTGCTTTAACAAATCACTTCACATTCTCTACTGCTCGCTACTATAGTGTTACCATATCTGAGTTATTGTGCAGAAATATGGGAAATAACTACAAATGTGCGCTACATTCGTTAACCGTGTTACAAGACAGATCAATTAGACTGATACATAATGTTGGATATAGAGAACATTTTTTATTCAGTCAAAAATATTACAGTTGGATGATTTGGTAAAATTGCAAACAGCTAAAATGATGTGGAATTAAATGATGGAATGGATGAAGTAAAGAAGTGAAACATTGTACTGATATGATACACTTTAAGAGCTTGTTCAAAATAATAGTGCTTACAAAGTACAAAGAAGAAGAATTATGAGAAATACTTTCAACCTTATTGAAAATAAGATATTCTTCATCTCAGTATGTTAATAATGACTGAATTAATTAATGACATATTACAAAACTGTTGTATATACTAATTCACAGATATTTTATTATAAAAAGGTCAGTAAATGATGTATATATTTGTAAACGCTATGAAGTGGGAAAGAGGTAGGATTAAATAAGCTTTACAAATGATTCTATATATTTGTAAACGCTATGAAGTGGGAAAGGGGTAGGATTAAATAAGCTTTACAAATGATTCTATATATTTGTAAACGCTATGAAGTGGGAAAGGGGTAGGATTAAATAAGCTTTGCTTCTTCCTACTCCTGTAAAGTGAAATGATGTGAAACTGTGATGTGTTATACTGTAAGTGTGTTCATGTTCCAAATAAAGTAAAGAAAGAAAGCACTAGTTTATTAGACAGACTTGTCGTGGTGTAGGCTACAAGATAACGTTAACGTTATCAGACACATACAAAAAGGCTCAAGTTAAAGTTACTGTTAGCCACTGACTATGCTTAGGAAAGGTTAGTCTAGCTAACATTACTGCAGTCCTGGTTGACATAAGAGGTAACGTTACTACAAGTGAGCAGATATGGAAACTAACCAGCAACAGTTAACGTTAGTTACTCACCGGCGTCACCGTCACTGGAGCTGGGACTTGGGCAGCTGGCAGAAGAAGAAGAAGAGGAGCGTTCTTTGTCGTCTCTGTCGCTGCTTCAACACGTGTGGAAGACACGACACGCTTGTTGTGCTTCCTCCCCTTACACCAGAGCGAAGCCTGGCAATAATTGCATATTGTCACTTCCTCGTTTTTTTTGGTGAAATGATGCCATGCCTTGGAGCGCTTTTTCCCGTCCATTTTTTCCTACTTTTCCTATCTGCGCCTAATGACTGAGCTACATGACGTCATTTCTTGTGATGTGCCACAGGGCATTTCTTGTCGGGACGGGATTCGTTCCTAGGGATTCGAATAAAGAACCAACTCTTTTTCTTTACTATAGTGGTCTCGATAACGGGTACCGGTTCTCAAAAAGGGATTCGAGTCCGAGGACTCGGTTCTTTTCTTATCGAACAACCGGGAAAACCGGTTTCGAGCATCATCCTTAATGGTGGAGACATTTAGTCACGTCAACGGATATTTCTGTTTATGATTTAGTTTAGGCGAGGTGGGAGGGGCCTATACCCAGGTGCATGACTTTGGAAGTGGGAGGGGCCTATCCCCAGGTACATGTCTTTGGAGGTGGGAGTGGCCTATCCCCAGGTACATGTCTTTGGAGGTGGGAGGGGCCTATCCCCAGGTGCATGTCTTTGGAGGTGGGAGGAAGCCGGAGGGAACCCACACAGTCACGGGGAGAACATGCAAACTCCACATAGAAAGACCCCGAGCCCGGGGATCCAACCCAGGACCAATCATATTGTGAGGGACATGCACTAACCCCTGTTCCACCGTGCTGCCCCCACAAGAAGTTATAATCAACACATTTTTAAAGTTTCCAATAAAAAGAGTGATTGTATTATTATAAACAGCATATATTGAAGTACCAAAAATGGGCTACTAAGCATCTACAGACGGTGCAGGGCCTCAGTGGTATGGCCCTTATATGCTGCGAAATCATGATCTCGCAGCATATAAGGGCCATACCAATAATACATCATGATCTCGCAACATATAAGGGCCATACCAATAATATATCATGCATGATCTATTATTGGTATGGCCCTTAAATGCTGCTAGATCATGATATATTATTGGTATGGCCCTTATATGCTGCGAGATCATGATATATTATAGTACTTGAAGCTTGCTGCACTGCAAGACTTGTCCACTCCCACTAATGAGTGCAGGACTTGTCCACTCCTGCTAATGAGTGCAGGACTCACTGACTGATGGAAGTCAAGCATCACTTTGATGGAATTCAACATTAAGTGGCCACAACCTTTCTTCACTTTGCCAGCTCAATCAAGTTTTTCAACTACAAGCAAACAGAGAATGGATGTCATATGACACTCACCTGGTGGTGATGAAGTCAACTTGATGTCATGTGACACTCACCTGGTGGTGATGAAGTCAACTTGATGTCATGTGACACTCACCTGGTGGTGATGAAGTCAACTTGATGTCATGTGACACTCACCTGGTGGTGATGAAGTCAACTTGATGTCATGTGACACTCACCTGGTGGTGATGAAGTCAACTTGATGTCATGTGACACTCACCTGGTGGTGATGAAGTCAACTTGATGTCATGTGACACTCACCTGGTGGTGATGAAGTCAACTTGATGTCATGTGACACTCACCTGGTGGTGATGAAGTCAACTTGATGTCATGTGACACTCACCTGGTGGTGATGGCCATGAATGTTACTGTTGTTTTGTTACTTGTCGCAAAGTTTATTTGTGAGCGGTTGGTTTAATTACTAGCTCCCTTATCACCTGATTATGTTTTATTACTAGCTCCCTTATCACCTGATTATGTTTTATTACTAGCTCCCTTATCACCTGATTATGTTTTATTACTAGCTCCCTTATCACCTGATTATGTTTTATTACTAGCTCCCTTATAACCTGATTATGTTTTATTACTAGCTCCCTTATCACCTGATTATGTTTTATTACTAGCTCCCTTATCACCTGATTATGTTTTATTACTAGCTCCCTTATCACCTGATTATGTTTTATTACTAGCTCCCTTATCACCTGATTATGTTTTATTACTAGCTCCCTTATCACCTGATTATGTTTTATTACTAGCTCCCTTATAACCTGATTATGTTTTATTACTAGCTCCCTTATCACCTGATTATGTTTTATTACTAGCTCCCTTATAACCTGATTATGTTTTACTACTAGCTCCCTTATCACCTGATTATGTTTTATTACTAGCTCCCTTATCACCTGATTATGTTTTATTACTAGCTCCCTTATCACCTGATTATGTTTTATTAGCACCGTCACTGTCAGCAGTCAAGGAAGGTGCGCCCCCCAGTGGACTGGCATTGTCATGACAGCAGAAGGTGCGCCCCCCAGTGGACTGGCATGGTCATGACAGCACAGTAACTGAAACAAGACAACATTGTTTCAAGAATAAAACATGCTTCGTCATCTTGGTATGGAGAAGACACAAATAAAATATTTGAAAAAAATGACTTCAATGTTTCATTAAATAGTTAAGTCATTAAATCGTATCAATATTTAATTAAACCATGAAATAATAAAATCTGTTATTACTTAATTTTACAATGAATAGAATTGATTACATAATCATTTATACATTAATATATTTAATTCCAATTACAGTTTACTCAACACACATCAAAGTAATTATTGAAATATTTATTCATTTATTTTATTTTGTTCCATTGGTCTTCCATCTGGATCAACTTTTCAAAATCCGCCTATTTATTGTTTTAGTTCAGCGGCCAACATCAAATCATAACATAAAGGGTAAAAATAAAATACAATACAATTATTATTCACAACACACCAAATGGGAAACATTGAAGTAATACTAATATTTGTATATTTAATGTTCTCCTGCGCAATCTTATCTCTTTATGGTGTCATTTTTATTCCTTGTTGTTAAATAGTTGACCATAACTCACTTCTTTCTATTTTACACCCCTCGATATCGAGGGTGTACCCCGCCTTCCGCCCCATTGTAGCTGAGATAGGCTCCAGCGCCCCCTGCGACTCTGAAGGGAATAAGCGGTAGAAAATGGATGGATGGATGGATATCGATGTGTGTGAATGTGTGTGTGTGTGTGTGTGTGTGTGTGTGTGTGTGTGTGTGTGTGTGTGTGTGTGTGTGTGTGTGTGTGCGTGTGTGTGTGTGTGTGTGAGAGCAATGTTCATAACGTGGCCTGTGAACGCCCCCCAGGGATGGTGCACATCAAGCAGAGTGACAGAGTGATGGTCGGCCTCACTGGAAACTTGTACTTCTCCAACCTGCTGAGGAGCGACAGCAGAGACGATTATGTCTGCAACGCTCAGTATTCTGCAGCCAGAACTATGCTGCCTGACACCGTCATCTCCCTCAATGTGCAGCCCAGTGAGTACACACACACACACACACACACACACACACACACACACACACACACACACACACAGTGCAAAAAGAACAGAGAGTTAATTGAAAGAAAACTATTACTTCCTAATTGTGAAAACTCGAGTATACTATTTCAATTTCAATAATACTTTGGAGTGCATGAGAAAGCATGAGACAGCTCTAGACTGCAGACTGGAGCTGATCCCATGAGGTGCCAAGACTTGTTGAGTCAGACTAGAGTCCTATATATCCTTGATGACTCTTGTCTGAGGAGACTCGATAGGACAGCTCTTGACAAGGCAGACTAGAGTCCTATATATCCTTGATGACTCTTGTCTGAGGAGACTAGATAGGACAGCTCTTGACAAGGCAGACTAGAGTCCTGTATATCTTTGATGACTCTTGTCTGAGGAGACTAGATAGGACAGCTCTTGACAAGGCAGACTAGAGTCCTATATATCCTTAATGACTCTTGTCTGAGGAGACTAGATAGGACAGCTCTTGACAAGGCAGACTAGAGTCCTATATATCCTTGATGACCCTTGTCTGAGGAGACTAGATAGGACAGCCCTTGACAAGGCAGACTAGAGTCCTGTATATCCTTGATGACTCTTGTCTGAGGAGACTCGATAGGACAGCTCTTGACAAGGCAGACTAGAGTCCTGTATATCCTTGATGACTCTTGTCTGAGGAGACTAGATAGGACAGCTCTTGACAAGGCAGACTAGAGTCCTGTATATCCTTGATGCCTCTTGTCTGAGGAGACCAAATAGGACAGCTCTAGGCAGCAGAGCATGACCACAATGAAGCCTGCTCCGATGAGAGGAGCCAAGACAAGACAGGACAGATTTAGACAGCGGCAGTCCTATCTAGTGTGGAGCAGGCTTCATCAGCTCATGCTCAAAGACAGCTCTATCTCCTGTCTAGTGCTGTCCTTTCTAGTCTTGGCCGCCTCTTATCTGAGCAGGCTTCATCAGTTCATGCTCAAACGCCGGATAGGACAGCTCTCATCTGAGAGAGGGACCAAGACCAGTTGGGTCAGCTCTGGACAACACAGACTAGAGCCCTCCTTTCTAGTCTTGATGCCTCTCATCTGAGAAGACTAGTCTTAGACAACACTGTCTAATGCTGTCTTATCTAGTATTCTCGAATGAGAGGCATCAGGACTAGGTAAGACAGCTCTAGACAAATTTCTCTAAAGCTGTCCCAGCATCAGTTCATGCTCAAACACTATATAGGACAGCTCTAGTCTGCATTGGCTAAAGTTTTTCTATCTAGCCTTGGCGCCTCGTCATCAGTTCATGCTAAACACAAGGGAGGGCAGTTTCAGACGGCACAGACAAGAGGTGTCCTATCTAGTCTGGACGCCTCTCATCAGAGCATGATTTGTTGGTTCATGCTCATAGACGGTTATATCTGCTGTCTAGAGCGGTCCTATCTAGTCTTCTTAGATGAGAGGCATTAGACTGCGTTGTCTAGAGCTGTCCCATCAATACTAGATAGGGGAGCTCTAGACAGCACAGACTAGGGCTGTCCTTCGCATGAGAGGTTTCAGACTATGTAGGACCGCTTAGGCTGGAGCTGTCCTATCTAGTGTTTGAGCATGAAGTGACAGAGCCTGCTAGAAGAAAAGAAGTGCGATCCATCATCACATATGGGTATGTTCTCCAGATAACGATATCTCTATGGGAAAGCCGCCTCAACTCTTGCACCCCAGCGTCCCCCACTCCTCGGTTGTAGCGCTCAGGGGCCAAAGTCTCACCTTGGAATGCATCCCTGAAGGCCTGTAAGAATCCTCCTTGTCCGTCCAGTTTCTGCTCCAAGTCCGGCAGTTGACCTTATTCTTCTTCTTCCTTCAGCCCGACTCCAAAGGTGGAGTGGACCAAGAAGGACGGCAACCTGGACGAGAGCAACGGCCATGGGGAAAACCACAACCGCTGGCTCTCTTTTGACAGCATCAGCCAGAGCGACGACGGCGAATACGAGTGCCGGGCGTTCAACGCCCACGGCTCCACCACGCACTCCTTCACCGTGACCGTGGAAGGTGGGTCTCTGCTTCCGTCAGCGTCTCCTCTAGGTGTCCACACTAAAACCTTTTCTTTCATGCCTAAGCTGCTCCTTACTGGGTCAAGGAGCCTCAGAACCTGCGCTACGCTCCTGGAGAAACCGTCAGACTGGACTGTCTGGCTGAAGGCATCCCGACTCCCAACATCACCTGGAGAATCAACGGCCAGTCGCTCTCAGGTAAACACGCCAACTTGACAGGACTGTTGGCGTACTTGTCCCAGGTCCAGCCTCTTCAGCTTTGCTCCAAACTGTCATGCTCGCTCTGAAGTCCTGATGTTTCCCACAGAGGTGGATACTCTGAAGTCTGAAACTGTCATGCTCACTCTAAAGTCCTGATGTGTCCCACAGAGGTGGATGCAGACCCTCGCCGCAGCGTCTTGGACGGCGTCTTGAAGCTGCTGGACGTGGAGCTGCAAGACACGGCCGTGTATCAGTGTGAGGCCGCCAACAAACATGGCGCCCTTCTCATCAACGCCTACCTCCATGTTGTCGGTAAGCACACACACCTGTACTTACAATACACACACATGTACTTATACACACACCTGTACTTACAATACACACACCTGTACTTACAACACACACACAACCTCCTTAAAGTTTTGTAATCCATCAGAAATATCAAGCAACTAAAATAGGCCACACATAGATAAGTGTAAAAAGAAAGAGTGGTTTGTATTTTCCCATCATACATTGTAATGGATTTAAAATGTTTTTATGGTGCATGGACGTTTTTTTATAATATTCCCAAAGTTCAATGAGCAGATTGTGTTATGTGTAACTATGTGTGTTGACAATTTGTGTTGGTTGCTGGTTTTTAGCGCCATGACTTGGAAAGGTTGTTTGAATTGGGTCATATAAGAAAAAGGTTTTCTATATTCAGTTCAATGCTCAATTCATGGTCATTGACCTGATTTACTCTCATTGCCCTCAATATGGCGCTAAAGTTGCTTTTTTAAGATCAACAGATATCCAAAATAAATTTGAAAGCACATTCCATGCCAGATTCCTTATTGATCTCATGGGCCAAAAAGAAGATGTGGTCCATAGTTTGGACCTACCTCTTCTATTTAAATAGAAGCACATATGCTTGTTTCTTGCTGATATTGAACCGAAATGAATATTGTATTGGGACACCTGTAATATATACACACTCTTGTCAAAGACAAACACAGCTCATTAGCATTAAAGCTACAGACACATTAAACACACTTTTCAACTTTGACATTTTTTGAATACACTATTGTTGAGACGATTGGCAATTGATGAAAATGTATAATCCATTAAAAAGAGACAAACGTCCCGTCAAGACGCAGACACCATGTCACATATTTAATGGCTGACCTTTAGTAGTCTTGTCCAATGGCTGACCTTTAGTGACGTGTGTCCCTCAGAGCTCCCCCCTCAGATCCTGTCCTCAGACGGGGTCGTGTACAAAGTCACCGAGGGCGGAACCATCAAGCTGTCCTGTAAAACCTTCGGCTCGCCGCTGCCTCACGTGGCGTGGTGAGTGTGACCACGGAGATGGTCCTGCAGACGCAGCATCCACACCCGTGTGGCCTGTATGGTCCAGCTGGACAAAAAAGTGGAATAAAGCTATGAAAAAAAGGCAATTTAGTTGAAGACAAAGCTAACGATAATATGGGTGCCCAATTTCTTTCTGTCCTTGCGTTCCTCTTTAGTTTTGTGTTCGTTTCACCTTTTTTCTGCCCCTCCTGTTCTGGTTCATTATGTGGAATAAGTTGTTTTGGAGGTGTGGTACTGCCCTGCTCATCCTTGGCATCTTGTTTGAACTTGTCTATGTCATTACTGCATCTGTTACTGCACACATGCTTTTCAGGGAGGGCAAGGACCCGGACCCCCTGCTGTCGAACCCTCGTGTCTCCCTGCTCACCGACGGGACGCTGGAGGTGTCTGACGTCGGTTACGGCGACATAGGCGTGTACAGCTGCTTCATCAAAAACACCAACATCTCTATCGACGCGCACCTGAAAGTGTTCAGTGAGTGTCGCACGAAAAAACCACAGAGATGGACTTTCTCACTTCCGAAACGCCTTAACTGTCTTGGCTGCCGTTAGATGGGACGGTGATTCTGGCGGGTCCGCAGGATGTGCGAGCGCTGCGGGGTGGGAGCGCTTTGCTGGACTGTCATTTCTACAAGGACCCCAGACTGCTCCGCTACACCATCGTCTGGAGGAAGGACGGACAAAAACTGCAGGACTCGTCCCTTGATGACAAGTAATGACAACGACATGTCCATAACGTAAAGTCTCAAAGCAATGTTTATGGGTCTCGGTTCCCGAAACTTCCTAATTTTGTAGCGCCGATACTAGAGTTATCGTTGAAAGAAAATAATGTTAGAAATAATAAGTCACTTGCAGGAGCTTGTGTGTCTAGGTACACCTTCTTTGTCAACGGTACTCTGCAAGTGACGGATGTCCAATCAAAAGACAACGCTGAGTATTCCTGTGAGATCATCACAGAGGTTGATCAGGCGACCGCCAGCGGCTCCGTCACAGTCATAGGTGAGTTAACAAAGTGACATTGCCACCTGCTGGCAAAAACTAGAGCTGCAATCTTGTGATTAATGTTGCACTCAAACACCAGAGTTGTAGGCGCAGGGGCGGGTGTGGTATGGGTGGGTGTGGTAGGGGCAGTGAGCGTTCAGCTTCCTGACAGCTTGATAAGATGAAACTGGTCCAAGATGGCAATCTCATTCCTGCCATCGGGGAGGACGCTGAAGAGTTAACGTGAAGGATGGGGTTGGAGTGTGTGCTTTATAGGTGTCCATGGTCTTCCCAGCTGCTTTCAAGATGCTCCTGGGCATTCTAGTGATGTGGTGTTGGTGATCCAGGAGAGGTTCTCACTGTATCTTAAAATAGTCGACTATTGGACAATTCCATGGGTCAATTCAGAGTCTGATTCGACCGTCGACCTCACAGTCAAATAATCCGATATTGAACCCCAGGACATATACTTAGTTCTTGTTGGGACTTTGGAAATTGTACTCGTCACACGCTGCCAAGGTGCGGCTTTGACCAGTTTGTTTCCTCATGCTGGTTCACCTCTAGAAACCTTATTTCCTCTGAATAGTTCAGTTTCATTGTCTTCTCGGTGCTCGGTTAGAGCTGAAGCTGAGATCCAAAAACCTCACTAAACCATCCCATCTTTGCCCTTTTTATTTTTTGTACTGGAGTGTTTTAGCATTTTTGAGGTCGAAATGGTCACAAATGCGATCTGTTCAATTGTTAGGATCCACATTAGCTGTGCTCTTGATATCCATCCATCCATCTTCTTCTGCTTATCTGGGGTCAAGTTTCCTAAGCAGAGAAGTTCAGACTTCCTTTTCCCCGGCTACTTTATTCAGGTCCTCCCAGGCAATTCCAAGGTGTTCCCAGGCTAGCTTAGAGACACAGACTCTCCAGCATGCCTTGGATCTTCTGTATGTCCCTGTTCCCCTACCAGCTGGAGCCCAGGATACCTCCCCAGGGAGGCATTTTAGGTGTATCCTGACCAGATGCCTCATGTGACCAGAGCCACCTCATCTGTGACTTGCTTCCAAGCTCTCAACGAATGACAGAGCTTCTCACACTATCTCTAAGGGATAGTCCCGCTCTTGTTAGTTTTGCACATCGTCGACGGATCATCCACTTATGACGAATTCAAAAGAATCAGATTGGACTATGAAACTTCTTAGTCGAAGACAGCCTTAATGGTGGTGAATTTCCTCCAGCTCAACAAGGACAAAACCGAGGTTTGAGTTTTAGGCCCTCAAGGCCAGAGGGATAAACTTTTAACAACATTTTAAACCAAGGCAATCCATGAAAATACTTGGGAGTCATTTTTGAATCCAAGCTGACTCTTATCCCACATATTAAAAATATTGCAAAAATGTTTTTTTTTAAATCATTTTAAGAACATAGTCAGAGTCTCTCAGACCAACACATTCTGTAGGTGTTAATGCATGCTTTTATTACAACTAGCGCTCTGCTCTCTGGCCTTCCCAAATACAATATCAGAAGTCCACATTTATTACAAAACTCAGGGTAGCTGACAAGAGGCGGGAGCTCCTTACGCAAGTTCTAAAGTGGCTCATTGTCTTCATTTCAAAGTTAGTTTTTAAATGTCTTCATGGCCTTGCGTCTTCTCATCTATCTGGCCTGCTTTTACCGTATCAACCCTGGCCGATCCTGAGCTCCTCTGTCACTGGCCTTTTATCTTTAGCAAATACCAGAACAAAGGTGGCATTTAGCCACTATGGCCCCCACTACTATGTTCCACAGCCTGCTCGAGAGCCACTATGGCCCCCACCACTGTGTTCCACAGCCTGCTCGAGAGCCACTATGGCCCCCACCACTGTGTTCCACAGCTTGCTAGAGAGCCACTATGGCCCCCAAAACCTGCTAGAGAGCCACTATGGCCCCCACTACTATGTACCACAGCCTGCTAGAGAGCCACTATGGCCCCGACCACTGTGTTCCACAGCCTGCTAGAGAGCCACTATGGCCCCCAAAACCTGCTAGAGAGCCACTATGGCCCCCACTACTATGTTCCACAGCCTGCTAGAGAGCCACTATGGCCCCCACAACCTGCTAGAGAGCCACTATGGCCCCCACTACTATGTTCCACAGCCTGCTCGAGAGCCACTATGGCCCCCACCACTGTGTTCCACAGCCTGGCCCCCAAAACCTGCTAGAGAGCCACTATGGCCCCCACTACTATGTTCCACAGCCTGCTAGAGAGCGACTATGGCCCCCACCACTGTGTTCCACAGCCTGCTCGAGAGCCACTATGGCCCCCACCACTGTGTTCCACAGCCTGCTCGAGAGCCACTATGGCCCCCACCACTATGTTCCACAACCTGCTAGAGAGCCACTATGGCACTTTACAATTTCAGAAAACACAAAAAGAAAATATAAACCAACTTACAAAAGGGAAGGTCCTAAAATGAGAGATTGACAGCCAAGTCAGCCAATCATTTTCTTCATATCCACCTAGCTTGGATGAGGAAGTGAAGACTCAGTGGATGACTGACGTACAGTAGCTGTCAATCTGTCATTTTGGGACATTCCCTTCCGGTTCACGGAATTGTAAGTTGTTTGGGCTTTTGTTTTTGTGTTTTCTGAAATTGTAAAGTGTTTTGTCTTTTGTTTTGGTGTTTTTTTTTTTTATTGTTAAGTGTTTTGTATTTTTCTTTTTTTAATTTCTGAAATTGTAAGTTGTCTTGGCCTTTGTTTTGTGTTTTCTCTATTTGTAATTTATTTTCTTAAATGTTAAAGTGTTTTGCACTGCCAGGCCACCGCAGATATTGGGTCTCCTTTAACAGGCCTACAGTCACGCTGACGTTTTACCAGCAGAGGAGCATGTTGGGCAGTGCACACACACAGAGTACTTACAAGCAGACACAGTGTGTAGACAGAAAAGGGAGAATGGACGCATCGTGGTGTAAAAAGTCAAGATAAAGGTGAAGTTATAACACTGAAACACCCTCAGGAAGAGCTGCTTTAACACATGGCTAACTAGCTAGCGGTCAACGTCCATCCACAGTGGGCAGCGTTTCAGCTACTGAATCACTACTTAAATCACTAATCCTGGCCTCCATGGCGACAAATAAAGTAAGTTTCTTACAAGTATTGTTATCACTGGAGGATGAGGAATAGCTAAACATGCTTCACTACACACCGTAGGAGGATACAATAGCTCACCGCTAACAGCAAGCTAGTACTTCTCAATGTAAACAAATGCTATGGTTGGATCTACACCTGACATCCACTGTAATGATACCAAGTACAATAGCGCATCTAGTGGATACTACGATGATTACATTGATATTTTTTATCGTATCAAAATATTTTTTTCTTTAAAAAAAATGTATAATATGTTTATAAACTCGGAAAATAAATTAAGTTTATTCCAAGTATTAATATTACTGGAGGACAAGGAAATAGCTAAACATGCTTCACTACACACCGTAGGAGGATACAATAGCTCACCGGCGTAAGAATGTAAACAAACGCCATGGGTGGATCTGCACCTGACATCCACTGTAATGATACCAAGTACAGGAGCATATCGAGTCAAGACTACTATGATTACATCGATATTTTTCAGCATCACAAATTTTTTTTACGTTTTTTATTTATTCATATTATGTTTATAAACGCAATAAATATGTCCCTGGACACTTGAGGGCTTTGAATATGACCAATGTATGATCCTGTAACTACATGGTATCACATCCATACCTAAATGTGTGGTATCATCCAAAACTAATGTCAAGTATCAAAGAAGAGAAGAATAAGTGATTATTACATTTTAACAGAAGTGTAGATAGAACATGTTAAAACAGAAAATAAGCAGATATTAACAGTAAATGAACAAGTAGATTAATAATACATTTTTACAGTTTGTCCCTCATAATGTGTATAAAATAATAGGTGTATAAATGACACAATATGTTACTGCATAGACTAATTAGGAGTCTTTGTTTGTTTACTTACTACTAAAAGACAATAAGTTCACTATTTTATTTAAGGACTAAATTACAATAATAAACATATTTTTCATGTACACTAAAAAAATGTTTCCAATAAAGACAATAATTAAATTTTTTGTGGTGCCCTTTATATAGAAAAGTATCAAAAATGATCCAAGTGCATTACCTGTACCAAAATATTATTATGGAGACAACCCTACATTTTATGTTGGACTTTCAGCCCGTCCAGACCCGCCTAAGAATCTGACTCTGTCTGACGTGAAGGACTACAGTTTGACTCTGAGTTGGATCCCCGGTGGCTCCCACAACAGCCCCATCACAGGTACCCTCGCACATGTGCTGGTGATCACAAGGTGCACCATGTGACCTCCACGGCCCCCTAACACTTGCAGAGTTCCTGGTGGAGGCAAAGGAGGAGCAGTTGTCACAGAGGCAGGAGGACGACATGTGGAAGTGGGAGGTGATGGAACAAGTGCCGGGCAACTTTAACCACCGACAGCTGTCCCTCCGCCCTTTCTGCAAGTATGCCTTCCGGGTCATCGCAGTCAATGCGCTCGGTCCCAGCAACCCCAGCCAGACCACACACTTCTACAGCACGCCCCCTGCTGGTAGGAGACACCAAAGTCAAGCAGATTGTTTTAGGAGAAGAAGCAAACATACGTACAAGAGTGTTTGTACACACCTAAAAAAGTCATTTTAAGTATCTACAAAGTGATGCCTTGTCCTTTTTCCTAGTACCATACACAAATCCTACCAATGTGCGCAGTGAGTCCTCCGACAAGGGAACTCTGGCTATTATGTGGGATGTAAGTACTTCAACATGCTCTTGAATCACAAAACTTTCTCACTCTCACCTTTCTGATTAGATACCTACTGTTGCAATGCATAACCTCCGCTACTGTGTTCTTCCAGAGGTCTCCTCAGACAAGAGATAGATTCGGTAAAAAACTCATACTTTTAACCTTTTGTGGACTCGTAGGAGATGCCCAGAAGATCACACAACAGCGAGGGCTTCCAGTACAAGGTTTTATGGAGGGAGGAGGGTGGCAAGAGTGTTCATTGGAACCACGGCCACGCCAAGTCTCCGCCCTTCTTGGTGAACAACACGGGAACATACGTGCCATTTGAGATTAAAGTCCAAGCCGTCAACTCACTGGGTGAAGGACCTACAATGGAGGCTGAGATCGGATATTCTGGAGAGGATGGTACTACACAAAAAACTCCATACCAAGTTCAGCATATTTGCCTTAGTTGGTCAGTTTGGGTCCAAATGAGATGAATTCCTTGTCTTAGTTCCTGAGGAAGCTCCCAGTGGAGTCTCAGTCACAGTGATGAACAGGACCGTTGCTGTTAAGTGGAATGAAGCCCAGAACGTTAGAGGCCTTCTTCTGGGATACAAGGTACTAGAGGCTGTTAAAATCAGGGACTGTTTTTAATCCGAGTTTGTGCTGACTCCTGACAACAACAACACATGTCATCTGTAATCCCATGTACCTATGTCCATATGAGAGTCTTAGACACACTATTTGAAGTCTAATCCTTGTCCTTCGTGTCAGATCTATATCAAGAGGCATGGTCCACAAGGGGGTCGGGGCCGACGGTCACCTGGGGAAAAGAACCACTGGCAGGAAGACAGGGAGCGAGAAGGAAGATGGGATCAAGCCAAGGAGGATGATAAGGTGGTGGTGGTCCTGGGAAATAAGAAGTCAGAGGAAGTGACAGGGCTGCAGCTTTATTCTCAGTACAAGCTTTCCGTCGCGGCCTTTAACAGCAAAGGAGAGAGCCCTCCTTCTGCGGCAGTCCACTTCAGCACCCCAGAAGGAGGTAAGCCTCAGATAAAGGGCTATTTCTTAAATGTTTGTACAGAGGTTTGATATTTCTTCACCTCATTGTCATGGTGCAGCTCCCGGACCTCCAGCGTCGCTAACATTTGAGAGCCCATCAGAAAACTCTATTATTCTCTACTGGACCCCCCCAGTGGAAACCAATGGAAATCTGCTGGGATACGTGGTGCAGTACCAACAAGGTATGTCCGATGTGTGCCTAATCCTTCTAGAATGAGACCAAACGCTTCCAGAGTTGAGATTCTGTAAACATCTTGAAAGTTCACAGAGTGATTGTGCTGTGTTTTCTGCATGTGCAGAGGTGAAGAGCAGAGATAGTCCGCTCCAGATAGAGATGATCGGTGATCCCAATGTGACCCACCTTGTGTTGGACACTCTGAGCCCTCAGGGCTATTACAACTTCAAGGTGATTGCTCGCACCGCCGCAGGGGAAGGACAGCCTATCACAAAGAGGAACGCCACCCTCTTTGACGGAGGTAAAATGACAACTTCTAACGGTCATGATATTTGTTGGTGAGGTGGTCTTCCAAGTAGTTTCAGGACAATTGTATTCACAGTTTTATAAGCTCTTCCCTAACTCTGTCAAGATCAAGTCATCCTATGGACCAGGTTCTTCCTGCCAGATTATGTTCATGCTCTCCCTCCATGCAGTTCCCCCGTCAAACATCACCATCACGCCAAGTAACATGGCGTTCAACTTAAGCTGGGTACCTGGAGAGCGAGAGAGGAACCACGGCTTCCACATCAGCTTTCTTAGGAAGAGTGGTATGTGACAAAAAAAAAGCTGAAGACCGTGATGGAGGAAAACATGCTCTCGCTCTGGTTTTCAGCTGGTGTTCAGTGGGAGAAGTCAGAAATGGTGAACTCCACGCAGGCGTTCTACTCGCTGACGGGCCTTCAGCCAGGAACTGAGTACCACCTTGTGGTCATGCATGGGAACTACACACAGTGGGAGTCAGCAGCATGGACCTTAGGACCTGGTACTTTATAAGGAGCACGCTATAAACACATTACCACACCAGCATGCTAACATAGCTAGCGACTACGTAACTTTCTTTGACTTTGCATGAGAAAGGCTTAGCAACACCAAAATATGTTTGTTGTTTTTTCACAAGGCTGAATTTTTCTTTTTGATTAGCACAACAAATTCTCCTCATGCACATCATTCTTTGTTGTCTCTCATGAAGTCTGCCAGGATTAGGCTTGTTGCGGGGGAAAGGGAACGTCTATGAAATGAAGGCTTTAAATGAGCAAAATACGTAAAAATGACAAGTTATTATTAATGTTACTACATTACTTATATACTTACAGTATGATGAAAATATTGAAATATTACATGATATTATGAATGTTACTACATGACGTATATACTTACATCATGTATATATTACATGTTATTATGAATGTTACTACATGACATATATACTTACATCATGTATATATTACATGTTATTATGAATGTTATTACATGACATATATACTTACATCATGTATATATTACATGTTATTATGAATGTTACTAGATACTACATATATACTTACATCATGTATATATTACATGTTATTATGAATGTTACTACATGACATATATACTTACATCATGTATATATTACATGTTATTATGAATGTTACTACATGACATATATACTTACATCATGTATATATTACATGTTATTATGAATGTTACTACATGACATATATACTTACATCATGTATATATTACATGTTATTATGAATGTTACTACATGACATATATACTTACATCATGTATATATTACATGTTATTATGAATGTTACTACATGACATATATACTTACATCATGTATATATTACATGTTATTATGAATGTTACTAAATACTACATATATACTTACATCATGTATATATTACATGTTATTATGAATGTTACTACATGACATATATACTTACATCATGTATATATTACATGTTACTATGAATGTTACTACATGACATATATACTTACATCATGTATATATTACATGTTATTATGAATGTTACTACATGACATATATACTTACATCATGTATATATTACATGTTATTATGAATGTTACTACATGACATATATACTTACATCATGTATATATTACATGTTATTATGAATGTTACTACATGACATATATACTTACATCATGTATATATTACATGTTATTATGAATGTTACTACATGACATATATACTTACATCATGTATATATTACATGTTATTATGAATGTTACTACATGACATATATACGTACATCATGTATATATTACATGTTATTATGAATGTTACTACATGACATATATACTTACATCATGTATATATTACATGTTATTATGAATGTCACTACATGACATATATACTTACATCATGTATATATTACATGTTATTATGAATGTCACTACATGACATATATACTTACATCATGTATATATTACATGTTATTATGAATGTTACTACATGACATATATATTTACATCATGTATATATTACATGTTATTATGAATGTTACTACATGACATATATACTTACATCATGTATATATTACATGTTATTATGAATGTTACTAGATACTACATATATACTTACATCATGTATATATTACATGTTATTATGAATGTTACTACATGACATATATACTTACATCATGTATATATTACATGTTACTATGAATGTTACTACATGACATATATACTTACATCATGTATATATTACATGTTATTATGAATGTTACTACATGACATATATACTTACATCATGTATATATTACATGTTATTATGAATGTTACTACATGACATATATACTTACATCATGTATATATTACATGTTATTATGAATGTTACTACATGACATATATACTTACATCATGTATATATTACATGTTATTATGAATGTTACTAAATACTACATATATACTTACATCATGTATATATTACATGTTATTATGAATGTTACTACATGACATATATACTTACATCATGTATATATTACATGTTATTATGAATGTTACTACATGACATATATACTTACATCATGTATATATGACATGTTATTATGAATGTTACTACATGACATATATACTTACATCATGTATATATTACATGTTATTATGAATGTTACTACATGACATATATACTTACATCATGTATATATTACATGTTATTATGAATGTCACTACATGACATATATACTTACATCATGTATATATTACATGTTATTATGAATGTCACTACATGACATATATACTTACATCATGTATATATTACATGTTATTATGAATGTTACTACATGACATATATACTTACATCATGTATATATTACATGTTATTATGAATGTTACTACATGACATATATACTTACATCATGTATATATTACATGTTATTATGAATGTTACTACATGACATATATACTTACATCATGTATATATTACATGTTATTATGAATGTTACTACATGACATATATACTTACATCATGTATATATTACATGTTATTATGAATGTTACTACATGACATATATACTTACATCATGTATATATTACATGTTATTATGAATGTTACTACATGACATATATACTTACATCATGTATATATTACATGTTATTATGAATGTTACTACATGACATATATACGTACATCATGTATATATTACATGTTATTATGAATGTTACTACATGACATATATACTTACATCATGTATATATTACATGTTATTATGAATGTCACTACATGACATATATACTTACATCATGTATATATTACATGTTATTATGAATGTCACTACATGACATATATACTTACATCATGTATATATTACATGTTATTATGAATGTTACTACATGACATATATATTTACATCATGTATATATTACATGTTATTATGAATGTTACTACATGACATATATACTTACATCATGTATATATTACATGTTATTATGAATGTTACTAGATACTACATATATACTTACATCATGTATATATTACATGTTATTATGAATGTTACTACATGACATATATACTTACATCATGTATATATTACATGTTACTATGAATGTTACTACATGACATATATACTTACATCATGTATATATTACATGTTATTATGAATGTTACTACATGACATATATACTTACATCATGTATATATTACATGTTATTATGAATGTTACTACATGACATATATACTTACATCATGTATATATTACATGTTATTATGAATGTTACTACATGACATATATACTTACATCATGTATATATTACATGTTATTATGAATGTTACTAAATACTACATATATACTTACATCATGTATATATTACATGTTATTATGAATGTTACTACATGACATATATACTTACATCATGTATATATTACATGTTATTATGAATGTTACTACATGACATATATACTTACATCATGTATATATGACATGTTATTATGAATGTTACTACATGACATATATACTTACATCATGTATATATTACATGTTATTATGAATGTTACTACATGACATATATACTTACATCATGTATATATTACATGTTATTATGAATGTCACTACATGACATATATACTTACATCATGTATATATTACATGTTATTATGAATGTCACTACATGACATATATACTTACATCATGTATATATTACATGTTATTATGAATGTTACTACATGACATATATACTTACATCATGTATATATTACATGTTATTATGAATGTTACTACATGACATATATACTTACATCATGTATATATTACATGTTATTACGAATGTCACTACATGACATACATACTTACATTGTGTACATTTTTGTTTGTTTCTTACGTAGATGAAGCAGGAACGGCAACAAAATATAGACTATTCCTCAATTGTCAGAGCTTCTTTCGGTTCCTAACTTGCACAATTCCCACATTTCTTAGCTGATTTGAACCATTCCACCATCAATCAAACTACCATCCACACACTCCACTCACCTTGGACAATCAAACTACCATCCACACACTCCACTCACCTTGGACAATCAAACTACCATCCACACACTCCACTCACCTTGGACAATCCAACTACCATCCACACACTCCACTCACCTTGGACAATCCAACTACCATCCACACACTCCACTCACCTTGGACAATCAAACTACCATCCACACAGTCCACTCACCTTGGACAATCAAACTACCATCCACACACTCCACTCACCTTGGACAATCCAACTACCATCCACACACTCCACTCACCTTGGACAATCAAACTACCATCCACACACTCCACTGACCTTGGACAATCAAACTACCATCCACACACTCCACTCACCTTGGACAATCAAACTACCATCCACACACTCCACTGACCTTGGACAATCAAACTACCATCCACACACTCCACTCACCTTGGACAATCAAACTACCATCCACACACTCCACTCACCTTGGACAATCCAACTACCATCCACACACTCCACTCACCTTGGACAATCAAACTACCATCCACACACTCCACTCACCTTGGACAATCCAACTACCATCCACACAGTCCACTCACCTTGGACAATCAAACTACCATCCACACACTCCACTCACCTTGGAAAATCAAACTACTATTTTCCAAGTTCAAAAAAATTCCAGAAATTCACCAAATTCCTGGTTGTCCAAAGCCCTATTTTCACCTTTTCCTTGAAAGTTTTCACAGGCCACAGTTTTCAAACAATTCCAGCCATTCTACCTTCAAAACCTTCTTCTTAGTTGGGACAACAAATGCTCCTATTTGTTTCCCACACAAATTCCCGCTTTTCCAGGAATTCTAAAATTCCAATCCTCAATTTCAACCGTTACTACGTGGGCATTTTTCAAGCGATTGGAAACCTTCTAACACCAAGCCATTCATATCATCTAGGCTAGGGCAATTGTGCTAGTATCAATATTTTCAAATATTTTGGTTTTTCCCAAAATTCCGGGATATTCCCATCCAAATAAATGGACAAATTCAAAGTTCTGTAATGCCCAGAATTCTCAAAATGGAAAACTTTTGAAAAAAACCTGCGGAAAATTCAAGCACTTCAGGCCGCGACAGTCAGCAAAAATAAATGTTGTCCTTTGAATTGATTGATTGAGACTTTTATTAGTAGATTGCACAGTACAGTACATATTCCCTACAATTGACCACTAAATGGTAACACCCCAATAAGTTTTTCCACTTGTTTAAGTCGGGGTCCACGTTAATCATTTCATGGTACCATTCATGGAATTAGCACACCTCTTGTTTTATATAGAAAAAGCTCCTCTTGGCATTCCCACCATCACAATAATCAGTAGGTAGTGCACCCTGGTGGGTGGTGAGCACATGAACTAGCAATAATGTTGTCACCAGGGCCCTCGGAGGTGAGCGGCGGCTTTGCCACTCAGGGCTGGCTCATCGGACTCATCAGCGCCATAGTGCTGCTCATCCTCATACTGCTCATCCTCTGCCTCATCAAGCGCAGAAAGGGCGGCAAATACGCAGGTAAGCGTGCCAAAAAGTGACATTTTTCTCTCTCCTGCGGGCTCGGACCTAACGGGTTCTGTTTGGGTCCCGCAGTGAAGGACAAGGAAGACAAAGAGGTGGACTCGGAAGCTCGGCCAATGAAGGACGAAACCTTCGGAGAGTACAGGCGAGTGGCCACTACTTCAACGTTTCACACTTTTAACGCCTCTGTGCTTAAATTCACTTTTCACTTTCCCCTTCAACGCATCGCTTGCAGATCGTTGGAGAGGTGAGGAACTTGAACGCCTCGCATGTTAGTTGTTGTGATGCTGCGTTCAAACACTCACTTTCATATATTCAAGTGACACAAACAATGTTTTCTATGAAAAGTCCATTAAAAGTCTTTTAAAATTTGAACCCCAAATATTTCTAGTCCAACACCAGGAGGGTGTGCCTGAGCAAGCGTAGTGAGAAAGACAACTGTTTGAATACAAAGCAGCAATCCTACTGTCAATATATGTTTGAATACAAAGCAGCAATCTTACTGTCAATATATGTTTGAATACAAAGCAGCAATCTTACTGTCAATATATGTTTGAATACAAAGCAGCAATCTTACTGTCAATATATGTTTGAATACAAAGCAGCAATCTTACTGTCAATATATGTTTGAATACAAAGCAGCAATCTTACGGTCAATATATGTTTGAATACAAAGCAGCAATCTTACTGTCAATATATGTTTGAATACAAAGCAGCAATCTTACTGTCAATATATGTTTGAATACAAAGCAGCAATCTTACTGTCAATATATGTTTGAATACAAAGCAGCAATCTTACTGTCAATATATGTTTGAATACAAAGCAGCAATCTTCCTGTCAATATATGTTTGAATACAAAGCAGCAATCTTACTGTCAATATATGTTTGAATACAAAGCAGCAATCTTACTGTCAATATATGTTTGAATACAAAGCAGCAATCTTACTGTCAATATATGTTTGAATACAAAGCAGCAATCTTACTGTCAATATATGTTTGAATACAAAGCAGCAATCTTACTGTCAATATATGTTTGAATACAAAGCAGCCATCTTACTGTCAATATATGTTTGAATACAAAGCAGCAATCTTACTGTCAATATATGTTTGAATACAAAGCAGCAATCTTACGGTCAATATATGTTTGAATACAAAGCAGCAATCTTACTGTCAATATATGTTTGAATACAAAGCAGCAATCTTACTGTCAATATATGTTTGAATACAAAGCAGCAATCTTACTGTCAATATATGTTTGAATACAAAGCAGCAATCTTACGGTCAATATATGTTTGAATACAAAGCAGCAATCTTACTGTCAATATATGTTTGAATACAAAGCAGCAATCTTACTGTCAATATATGTTTGAATACAAAGCAGCAATCTTACTGTCAATATATGTTTGAATACAAAGCAGCAATCTTACTGTCAATATATGTTTGAATACAAAGCAGCAATCTTCCTGTCAATATATGTTTGAATACAAAGCAGCAATCTTACTGTCAATATATGTTTGAATACAAAGCAGCAATCTTACTGTCAATATATGTTTGAATACAAAGCAGCAATCTTACTGTCAATATATGTTTGAATACAAAGCAGCAATCTTACTGTCAATATATGTTTGAATACAAAGCAGCAATCTTACTGTCAATATATGTTTGAATACAAAGCAGCAATCTTACGGTCAATATATGTTTGAATACAAAGCAGCAATCTTACTGTCAATATATGTTTGAATACAAAGCAGCAATCTTACTGTCAATATATGTTTGAATACAAAGCAGCAATCTTACTGTCAATATATGTTTGAATACAAAGCAGCAATCTTACGGTCAATATATGTTTGAATACAAAGCAGCAATCTTACTGTCAATATATGTTTGAATACAAAGCAGCAATCTTACTGTCAATATATGTTTGAATACAAAGCAGCAATCTTACTGTCAATATATGTTTGAATACAAAGCAGCAATCTTACTGTCAATATATGTTTGAATACAAAGCAGCAATCTTACTGTCAATATATGTTTGAATACAAAGCAGCAATCTTACTGTCAATATATGTTTGAATACAAAGCAGCAATCTTACTGTCAATATATGTTTGAATACAAAGCAGCAATCTTACTGTCAATATATGTTTGAATACAAAGCAGCAATCTTACGGTCAATATATGTTTGAATACAAAGCAGCAATCTTACTGTCAATATATGTTTGAATACAAAGCAGCAATCTTACTGTCAATATATGTTTGAATACAAAGCAGCAATCTTACTGTCAATATATGTTTGAATACAAAGCAGCAATCTTACTGTCAATATATGTTTGAATACAAAGCAGCAATCTTCCTGTCAATATATGTTTGAATACAAAGCAGCAATCTTACTGTCAATATATGTTTGAATACAAAGCAGCAATCTTACTGTCAATATATGTTTGAATACAAAGCAGCAATCTTACTGTCAATATATGTTTGAATACAAAGCAGCAATCTTACTGTCAATATATGTTTGAATACAAAGCAGCAATCTTACTGTCAATATATGTTTGAATACAAAGCAGCAATCTTACGGTCAATATATGTTTGAATACAAAGCAGCAATCTTACTGTCAATATATGTTTGAATACAAAGCAGCAATCTTACTGTCAATATATGTTTGAATACAAAGCAGCAATCTTACTGTCAATATATGTTTGAATACAAAGCAGCAATCTTACGGTCAATATATGTTTGAATACAAAGCAGCAATCTTACTGTCAATATATGTTTGAATACAAAGCAGCAATCTTACTGTCAATATATGTTTGAATACAAAGCAGCAATCTTACTGTCAATATATGTTTGAATACAAAGCAGCAATCTTACTGTCAATATATGTTTGAATACAAAGCAGCAATCTTACTGTCAATATATGTTTGAATACAAAGCAGCAATCTTACTGTCAATATATGTTTGAATACAAAGCAGCAATCTTACTGTCAATATATGTTTGAATACAAAGCAGCAATTCTACTATCAAAGCCAACGACAGTGGTTGAAGTGTAATTTCCCCTCATTAGCATGAACGTTGGCACTGACAGTGGCACATGTATCCCATGCCATTTTAGGCCCCTTCTACACTAAGGTTATGCAGGGTAAATCCCACCTCACCTTATCCTTGTCCACACACACAATGGTTGTTTAAGACCCCGCTCCCCTCTGTCCGCCGGCGCAACGTGACCTAGCACGCACATCATAGTCACCTCCATTGTGG